>NC_027756.1:51046784-51048312 GCF_000695525.1 Brassica oleracea var. oleracea | reverse complement strand
GCCTTATCCCCCAAAGAGAAAGGGAATAGCTTGAGCTTTAAAGCATCTTCGGACACACCATTGGTTTTTGACAACCCACAGTAGCTGTCGAACCTATCCAAGTGATCAAATGGATCCTCTAGAGCCAAGCCATGATACTTGTTGTTCTCGATCACGTTGAGGAGTCCTGACTTGACCTCAAAGTTGTTGGCTGCCACAGCCGCTGCTCATCCGTTGATCGCTTTAGACACTTCTTTTGAGCTCCAAATGCACCCAAATGCCTCCAAGAACTCCATGTGGTACTCCAATACCTGATAAAGACTCATGTATGCAAAATGCAACCTAAACATGGCTAAATCCTAGTCTATATGATCAAAATGCACATGGGTGAATGGATAAAACAATGTAAATATGCAAGATATCATGTTTGCGGAGAGTGGCACAACCACGGAGTGGTTGGTCCTGGAAGAAGCACATGGCGTTGGCGAAGTGGCGAGTAGAGGCGATACCGTTAGAACGTGTGAGGATTACAGTGGCAGTGTTGCGACTAGGATCAGGGAATTGGCAGTTGGATATAGGACTATTGACGAGCACCGCCAGACATTGCTGGTCCTGTCAGTCTCCTTTGAAGGCAACTCTGTATTTTCCTCGGCGTCCTGTCACCGCCTCACCGACAACCTCCGATTTCAATGTCACACTGTCTTTGCACACTATTTTCTCTTTTGCCCCTATTATTCAAACACTATTTTTCACTTTTGCCCCTAAAATGATAAGCAAACATAACTAAAACATAAAAAAAGATAGATGTGGCTATGGAGAAAAAAAGATAGATGTGGCTATGGAGAAAAAAAACCCGTAGAAAATCTTCACTTGCTGTCCTAAATCCCGCGTTCGAAAGAACATACCCAAGTTGAAATTGACGTTGAAGAACCCAACCAATGGGTTTTGAGAACAGTTAAAAACCGTCACTGAAAATGCATGGATCTCCCGACGTTGCAGTGACAGTGAAGTGCAGAGAAGTTGCCGGAGTAGGACTACACACATAATCGTCGACGGTACAGCCTCTAAAAAAACACAGTTAACAAAGCCAGGAGAAGGCATTGACAATGATTGCTTGGCCGGCAAGAGATGCAAAAATCCAAACATGGTGAACATCCACAAGATCGAGGCCGCCTTGGTAACTACATCATTACATGTGAATATTGACAACCTCTACGTTGCGAGCTACAGTTTTTTTTTGGACAAGTATAGATTGTTATTTTCAGGATTATTTTCACTAGTTATTAGTTTATCATTTCTTCTGTCTACGTGAAAAGAACGAAACATGGTGAACATCTACAAGATCAAGGCCGCCTTAGTAACTACATAGACAGACTGGTCAGGGACCGTATTGACTCACTCAGAAGCTCTGCAAATGGCAGGTTTGATACACACTTGCAAGCTTGGTTTGCAAGCTGATGAGAGAAGATGGGAGCTTTAGAATCAGTTTTTTAAATAGTTTCTATTAACCCAACTCAAACAAAGTTACATAGGTTGTAAAAAAAAAAAA
>NC_027756.1:51045318-51046684 GCF_000695525.1 Brassica oleracea var. oleracea | reverse complement strand
TTATAACTTTCACTCTTATGCTTTCTAAGCAGTATTTTAATGGTCAGGTGATCTTTTAAGGGCTTATTTGTGTATTAGCCATATTTGGGAGATAAATTAAGTAAATAACAATGATTTTGACATAATTAAGAAACTAACATTTACATCCTAATTTATCCGGTTATACCCTTTCTCTTCGCCATTACTCGGTTAAAAAATTCTTTATGTATCCACGTAATCCATATAATATATGGCTAAGTGTGCCTAGAAACTATTTCACATGAAAGAGGAGTCATGCACGTCATACGTTTATTGACCACATACATATGCATATGCACTGATGTTTTATTTCACATGCCAAAATAGTATAGGATTATAACTCCATACACAACTCCTAAATATTAAACATTATTCCAACTCCTAAATACTAAACCCTAAATTCCAATCACGAAACACAAACCCAAATGTAAACTATAATATAGTTATAATATTTTGAATAAAATTAAAATCTGAAATAGTATATATCATTGACCACATACATATACATTGAATGTTCTATTCCACATGGTCGAAGTTAGATTATGACTCCATTCACAACCTCTAAATATTGAACATACCCCAATTCCTAAATAATAAACCCAAAAATCCAATCACTAAAATCACACCCAAAGGCAAACAAGAATATATAGTTATAATATTTTAAATAAAATTAAAATCTGAAATAGGTTCGGGTTGCTCCTTCTCACTGCTTGGATCTGTAATGATGTCTTTTCGCACTCACTTTCAGAATTGGGGACGATGGTGGCGGTGGAAGATTTCAGAAGGAATAAACTCAGAGAAGGCCAACGACCCGACGCTTGCGACGATGTGGAACAAAACGGTGGGCTCGAAGAGATGGAGCAAACCATCGACGGTAACCACGATTTACTTTTTGGGGTTAATAATTAATTTTTTTAATTTTTTAAGCAGGTTGGACCGGTTGATGCAAGGGATATTACAGTATTTATATGTATATATCACGGCGTGTATATGTCTGGTAGGGTAAATAGCTATTACGTGAATTATGCTTTTTTTGTGTGGCTACATGGCCCAATTTCCCATCTTTTAATCTCTTCCAAGGCGTGTTCCAAAAAAAACCTCTTCCAAGGAAAAAAGGAACTCTAGTATATACCACGAATTACCCTAAGTTTGGTTGTCTCATGAATCTTATGGCTTTACATGTAAATTGTAAACTGATATAACGAAAAAGAAATTGTCACTCAAGGAAATTGTCCATCGACATTTTAGTAATTAGAAAACTAGAACATGGAAACGCAATCGTAAATGTAAATGCAAACAAACAATTTGAGGTAATCCATAGAAGCAACAGCTGAACACAGTAAAAAAA
>NC_027756.1:51038238-51043969 GCF_000695525.1 Brassica oleracea var. oleracea | reverse complement strand
TATATATATATATATATATATATATATGTAGATGCTTACATCAAATGCAATAGGTTTTAGCATTTAATGAATTGTATAAACAATATCAGTTGTGTGGATCGATATTCTATTCGCTTGTCACAACTATTATTGGTTTGTCCATAATCAAAAGCCTTAAAAGAGTTAATAAGGAAAAATTTTCTGTTGTTTCTTGTTCTCCCTTTTCAATTTAAATAAATTTTTATTTAATATATACACTTGCATGTTGTCAGAATGAAGAAGAGGGCTGGTCTTATTTTCTGGAGCTCCCGTAATTTTGTTACACGTGTGTGTTTTGGGAACCGGCCCCCGCTTTGAGGGTCGAGCTTTTCTATAACCCTGTCTAGAGCATTTTATCATTGACAATATTCACTCGCTTCTTTTTTAACTTTTTGGAATACTATAGTTTACTTACGCATCCATGGTCGATTTTCCCATCGTAACTATTATATAACATCAAATCTTCACCAAACTATGATCTAGAATCAGATCTCCATGAACTAAAAGTTGTAAACTTATTTCTCCCCGAATTAAAAGTTACAAACTTATTTCTTCATTAACCGATAATTCGAAACTTAATTAACCGTAAACCATGGTTTAGACTGATATATTATTAACCAAACAATTTTTAACCAATTAAATTTAATTAAACCAAATAAAGACCAATTTTAAATAGAAAACACTACCCAAAAACAGTCCAACCCTGTTTGTTTCTTCTTCACCCGACTCACATTTTTTTCAACCTCTCGTTGTTAGCCCCAATTGCAAAACTAAAGTTCGAAGATTTTTCTCAAATCTGTAATATGGGATTCACGACTCACGAACTATATCTTGTGCTCTTAATCTACCATTTTTTTTCTTCATGTTTGATCAATCATGTATTTCTTGAGTTCAGCAACGTGAAGTTTATCATCGTTTGTGTTGATGTGTCTATTACACGAGCTAATTCCATTTATAGATTGAATGGGTTTAGATTCAAAGGAAAAGAAAAAAAGTTCGAGTTATTGTTGAATCAAATTATTATTCTTGTTTTTTCTGGCTAAAGAAGAAGAAATTGAAAAAGAAAAAAAAACTTGAGTGGGGTGAAGAAGAAAAAAACCCGGTAGGATTGTCTCTCGGTCTGGTTTTTATTTTAAATTAGATTTATTTGGTTTAATTAATTTAATCGGTTAAAATTGTTAAGTTAATAATATACCGGCCCAAACCATGGTCTATGTGTAATTAAGTTTCAAATTATCGGTTAATGGAGAAATAAGTTTGTAACTTTCAATTTGGGGAGAAATAAGTTTACAACTTTTAGTTGATGGAGATTTGACACTAGGTCATAGTTTGGTGGGGATCTAATGCTATGATAGTTATTGTTGATACATGATTTAGCACTAAATCCCTTCCGCCGAAAGAATAAAAAAACCGGTTAACGACTACTTCGAGTTAAGCTTAAACGAGCCTAGGAGAGCTCATAACGCGACGTCGGCCAGCCCAAGGTTCTTTGGATAATTAATGAGTCAAAGATCAAGAGGATTCCACATATATCAGAGTCGATAGATATAAAGAATGAGTCATAGCTAAAATAAGGGGAGCACTTGCAACAAACCACCAACCATGTTACGAGCTTCTTGCAAAACATGATTCTCATATAAAATAGGCCTTGGGAGACGAGAAGAAGGGGACATCTGATAAACAAAAGAATGAAGGAAAGATTAAACGTCAAGAGAGACTTTTGGTCTCAGCAAGACCTCTTCATTCTCCACCTAACACGTGTTTGAATCATTATTCCCATGTAATGATTAAACGATTCTTCCATTTCCAATTATAAAACGAGAAAAAGAGATATTAGATTATTGATATCATATCACCAAGTCAAAGACGTCACGGCACTCTTGAACGAGAGGACGTCTCTGAAATCACCAACAACGAGATTGTATTGAACAAAGGATACGAGTTCTTATTCATTGACATCGATCTCTAGATATATTCATAAATCAGCCGCTGTAAGTCTTTCTATGACATATAAACGTACCTCTTCCGAGGTTAAAACTAACGACGCCCACCGAAGAACCAATGAACCCGACATCTCGTCCGAGACAGATTAAACCGACTTCTCATCCGAGACCAATGAAACCGACATCTCTCTCGAGATGATGATAATCGAACTACGTTATGACATGATCCCTTAACAGGTATGTATGCAGCTCGATTCTGAGTTCAGTCACGATCCTTCCTCCTCCCGGTATCTTTATGATATTCGACCTGCGAATATAGTCCATTTTCGCCGACTCATACCTGATTACATCGTTGTGTTCTGAGGATATCGTTGCCCATGTTATCTTCCCTAGTTTTACTTTCAAACACTATCAAATACTTAGTGTAGATTTTATGATATACATTTTGGCGCCGACTGTGGGGAAGAGAAACGAAAAAACATCGTTACTTGGAACCCGATCTAAGGCTTGTAAGCACGAAAATGGATCCAATTCATATGGTGTCCGGTACCGCAACAAACGAGCCGTTAAGCCTTTATGGCATTGATCTTGCTAGATCAGAAACAAGAAACAAAACATGAGATTCGAATCCGACCTCCGCCAGATCGAGTCTCTATTAGCGATATAAGTAATTCGACTTGTTAAATCCCACCGACGAAATTCTCAAACTGTAGCAGTCCTATGATGAGCTCAGACAATCCGACTTCCATAGTTCTGGTCCGGTGAATGAACAAAGACATAGAAAACAACTTCGACGCGCAGAAATCCTTTATTAATAAATGATCAGAAACAAAGAGAAATCTCAAAGAGAACGAATCACAATACCTCGAGAATACTCGGATTCTGCACAAAAAACCAAGTACTCCCGATTCCCAAGATCTCACTATGCTTATTTGAGATCGAGGTGACGGCAAGAAACAAGACCTCTCAGTATTCTTCAAAACGCGAGCTTCAAGCCCAAGACCAAAGAACACGTTCACAAACTTCCTTCCATTAAATATGACAAGAATTGCATAGGTCCACGAACTCCAAAGGGACAATTTCTTAACGATTCTCCGACGGACCCACTTGTAAGCAACAAGAGCAATCCATCTCGGCTATACACGAGATACCAAACTGTAGAGGAATCACCATTTTTGTGAAAAGGACATCTCTGTATTTGTTAAAACAAAAGAAGAGATCATGCTTTAATCACGATCACGAATAAACGATAACCCATCACGAATTCAAGACCGAGAGCACAAGGACTCTACGAGAAGAAGAGCACGAGCTCTTAAATCCATCAACAATATATTTTTTCTGATCTCTATTTTTTTTACCTTCAGTTTTGCGAACGTGATTTGGCTAGCGACGCGTGGTCTCACTGTAGACGAAGTTCTTGTCAACACACAACGCTTCTCACAATTTTTGGTTTTTTTTTTTGGGTGCAACTCACAATTCTTAGTTAACTGAAACTTTAAACAATGATGGAAGATAGACATGTTATAAATTTTATATAATCATATGTTTTTTTGTGAACTAACTTTGATAAACATCTTCTATCACTAACTTTTACCTACAGTAAGAGTCTTGTGAAAGCTCTCATACGAAAGCTTGGTAACATTATATAATTCTCTTGTAAGTAAAAATATGATGTACAAATGTAGGGGTGGGTGTTCGGATACCCATTCGGGTTCGGGTCGGGTATTTCGGATTTTCGGGTATTTCGATATAGGGATATAGAACCCGTTCAGGTATTTCTGTACATCGGATCGGGTTCAGATATTTTTAGTTCGGGTTCAGTTATTTTGGATCGGGTTTTGGATATTAAGATTCTAAAAGAAAAAAAAAATTCATTTTTAGGTTTCTTGTATTTAAAAGTATAGATTTCACTTAACTGATTTATTTTTATTTTTTATATATTGAATGATTAATAGATTTGGAGTAGCATCTCAAAAACGAATAGATATTAATTTGGCTATTTTTTTTAAACTTTGGATGTATTTTTTGTTAATACAAACAACAAAAAGTTTGATATACATTTTAAATGAATATCAAATCATTTTCTCCATAATTATAGATATACTATATGAGTTTGAAGTATCTGTAACATTAATATAAATATTTTAAATAAAATGAGAGATGTAAACTAGAAATATAAAGGTAAATATACATATGTTCGGTTATCTTTGGATATCCATTCGGGTTCGGATATCCAATCTCTCCTAACGTAATACCTGTTCGGGTATTTTGCTAGTTCGGTACAGATTTCGAGTCGGGTTTTTCGGGTCGGGTTCGGATGCGGCTTCGGGTATCGGGTAAAATGTCCACCCCTATACAAATAATTTTCTTCTTTACCAACAGTTTTTCCTTGTTAAATGGCTTACTTGAAAGAAAAAAATGTTTAATAGGAATTAAACATGAACCAAAGATACAAACAAAAAAGGAAGATGTTAGAAGAAGCAGGAGAAAAGAGCCAACATAGAAATAGAGATCAGTCTATCAAATCTGAAGTATGAATAATGTCAAACATCAGGCAAGGACGATGGAATTGTTTATAAATTTCTCTTCTTCATTAACATCACAACAGAAAATTAAAATTGCAAGTTTATTTTATATAGTTTCTTATATGTGTCTAGAGATTCAACTAGAGTATTACGGAAAAAAAAAATCAACATTTTGTTTTTGTTGCATGAACATAACGCGAGTCAAATGACTCAAATAGCTCGATAATCACCGTCGGAGAGGTAGTGTTTGTGGAGAGTGGCACAACCACAGAGTGGTTGGTCCCAGAAGAAGCCCATGGCGTTGGTGAAGTGGCGAGTAGAGGCGATACCGTTAGAACGTGTGAGGATTACAGTGGCAGTGTTGCGACTAGGATCAGGGAATTGGCAGTTGGATATAGGACTATTGACGAGCACCGCCAGACATTGCTGGTCCTGTCAGTCTCCTTTGAAGGCAACTCTGTATTTTCCTCGGCGTCCTGTCACCGCCTCACCGACAACCTCCGATTTCAATGTCACACTGTCTTTGCACACTATTTTCTCTTTTGCCCCTATTATTCAAACACTATTTTTCACTTTTGCCCCTAAAATGATAAGCAAACATAACTAAAACATAAAAAAAAATAGTTGTGGCTAAGGAGAAAAGAAACCCGTAGAAAATCTTCACTTGCTGCCCTAAATCCCGCGTTCGAAAGAACATACCAAAGTTGAAATTGACGTTGAAGAACCCAACCAATGGGTTTTGAGAACAGTTGAAAACCGTCTCTGAAAATGCATGGATCTCCCGACGTTGCAGTGACAGTGAAGTGCAGAGAAGTTGCCGGAGTAGGACCACACATAATTGTCGACGGTACAGCCTCTAGAGAAAAACAGTTAACAAAGTCAGGAGAAGGCATTGACAATGATTGCTTGGCCGGCAAGAGATGCAAAAATCCAAACATGGTGAACATCCACAAGATCGAGGCCGCCTTAGTAACTACATAGTTACAGGTGAACATTGACAACCTCTACGTTTCGAGCTACAGTTTTTTTTTTGGACAAGTATAGTTTGTTATTTTCAGGATTATTTTCACTAGTTATTAGTTTATCATTTCTTCTGTCTACGTGAAAAGAACGAAACATGGTGAACATCTACAAGATCAAGGCCGCCTTAGTAACTACATAGACAGACTGGTCAGGGACCGTATTGACTCACTCAGAAGCTCTGCAAATGGCAGGGTTGTTTCACACTTGCAAGGTTGGTTTGGA
>NC_027756.1:51032702-51038189 GCF_000695525.1 Brassica oleracea var. oleracea | reverse complement strand
CATAAATCTGAAATAGTTTTACACCCGAAGCCTCTCGAGCCGGAGAGAGTATTAAGATTATACAGCGTACACCCTTTACAAGGGGATGATTACACATCTTGTTTGTTTTAATTATATGTTTTGGATTTATTTATTCGCCGATTAAAGGTAACTAATTAAGCAGTGGGAGCGTTACCAGAAGATTGATGTCGGAGATTTGTCCAGGTGACACCTCCATATTATCAGCTTCGGCTCGCACAAGACTACTCTTCTCCATCTGCAACATAAATACATATTATTTTTAGGTCAAACCCACTTTTTATCGCTTTAGAAATAATTCAACACTATTCACTTCTCTCTCTCTCTATCATTAGTATTTTTTAATTACCCGAGGAATATTATTTTCCTACCACAAATTTAAACTGATAACATATGAATCTTGCTTTCATAATTTGTGTTTCTGACTTGACCTTTTAACTTCAAGTTTGCAAGCATGTTTCAACCTGCAAAATAGCATTCTCTACTAGCCTACAAGCTTCACTTTGGTTTAGGCTCCCCAGATAATATGTAATCTTCCCTTTTTCGAGTTATATAATTACCCTTGAGAAAGTAAAAGTAAGAACTATATACTTGAACTGTGCCAATCGGATCGAAACTTAAACCGTAACAAAAAAAACTTTAGTTACCTGGCTAGCCAAAACATGGTTCTCCTCTTCCAGCAACTTCTCCTGGTTTAAAGATCAACACATCAATTTACTCATATATAAAGTTTATAGACCTAACTTCAGATTTTTAATTCAAAACATTCAAATGGTCCTGAAAAGACTAGGATACATTGGCAATAGGTTAGAGATAGGCTTGCGACCTCATGAAGCAGACTTAGATAAACTAACACAACACGACCATAATATAACTAAAGTGCTAGCTATAAACTTGGAAGCATATATCTAACCTTTTCTTTAAGGTTCTCGACAAGCTTCAACATTAGTTCTGTCTGCAACAAAGTAATTAAATATAAGCGCACGGTTGTTCTTGAAAATCAAAGTAAGAAAAGTGAAGACATCACGGAAGTAACGTACCTTCCTAGCTCTTGTTACGGAGAGGGCGTTCTCAAGGTGTTCCTCCAGCTGAACCAGGGAACCCACACTTACATTATCGACATTTGATTCCTCAAGCTTGCTGCATATATTCATAGATTGACAAGAAACCCTAATTCCTCTGTGATCAAAGGAGAGAGAAGAGTTTTAGTTAGTATTAACCTTTCCACAAGTTCCAGTAGCTCATGGTGTGAACCAGAGTCCAAAGCTTTTGACTGACGATCCTGTCCATGGAGAAGTAATATAAGCTTAAAAATCTGGTTGTGCACGAGGATCCATCATCTCATATATAGGGATCACTAAGGGAACTAATATATAATAAATGGATTAATACCACAATTCCTAAAACAAGATCTCCACAAATTTAAGGTGCTAAACATGTGTTTTACCCACTCCTATCCAATTTGATGATCATCAATCTCTGTATAACCAATTTGATGATCTTGAAAACAAACTTTTGATAACTACACCCCAAAAAAAAAATCAAACCTACATGAATTGCTACTGATCAGTAGAAACTATCTAGGCATTTGGTAAATTTAATCCTAAGAAACTACATCAAATAGAAGATTAGTGTCGCCTGTATTACCAAGGCTTTAAGATCATCACCATGTTGCTTTCCATATCGATCAAGGATCTTGACCAGGCTGGAGAGAAGACGAGAAAAAATCAAAGTATGTTAGGATCAAAACTACCAGCTAACCCTTGAAAGAATGAACTGGAAACTATGAAACATGTATAGGGCACAGAAGACAATTAGAGACAAAAGTTCAATTTTCACACACATAGTTTTCATTAACATTCCAGAAAAATTAGCAACCTGTACAATCAGTTGGTTAATATTATAGGGTTAAGCTAACACTTCACCAAATTTAAATTTTGACAAGGGGTTGGAATTTTCTCCATGAAGAAAGGTTTTGGTGAGGTGGTTGGTTTCCAAGAGGCACCAAAGGAAATACGTTATGTTATTGTCAATGCCCACAACAAGAAACACAACGAGATGCAAGGTTGTGTGATCGTACATTTCCATAACAAAAGCTACAATGTTGTGGGTTGTCAATTCAAATGAACAAAGCTACAAAGTTCGATTAAAAGCTATCATCCAATTACATAATGTAGCATATGCATGTGCCGTAACTACTAGAGTGCGAAACTAAACGCTTGGGATAATCTTATAGCAACAAATCAATAAAAGGGAGAAAAACTTCTAGAAAATCATTTATACCTAAAATATTTTAGTCCATAGTCGCACACTGGCATACCTATACTTAAACCAGACTTGTTGATCTATTAATATACCATCAATCCCACTAACTTTATCTACATGGGTTTGCATTGTATATTTTGTATTGTACGAAAATCCAAGAGAAAACTTAATTTAATCTATTTTATTAAAACATCAACATGACCTGGGTCCAACTATTTTAATAGAATATATTAAAACTTTTTATTAATCATTTAAGAGAAATATTATACAAAAATAAAAATATAACTAAAAACACACAAATATAAAAGTTAATTTTTTTACAAAATGTAAAACAAAAAATATATCCCCTAAAAAGGCGGATCAAAATCTAGTCAGTCTTAAAATAGACCAATTAGTGTACATTATGTGCAAGACAAAGAGTTATATATGCACACAACGCTTCCGATTAAAAGAACCGCAAGATCAAATAAAAGTAACTAACAGTGAGTCTGTGTTTTCCAGAAGCTACCAAAATTCTTTTTTTTTAAACTATAAAAACTACCAAAATTCAAAAGTACCATCTTTATGCAAATTAAGAATCAGTTAGGAAACTTTATATTGGTAAAGCTTAGGCCTGGGCGTTCGGGTCGGGTTTTTAGGCTTTCATTTCTTTTTTATAACACCTCTTAGGTATCATTCTAGTAAATTTGCAAGTAAAGGTCGGGTTCGGATATAACACATCGGGTTCGGGTTGGTTTTGTATCACATCATAGAACCCATAAAGTAGTCATATATCATTCGGATTCGGGTTATATTAGATCGGTTCGGATATACCCGAAATAAAATCTAAAATTTAAAAGTAAAACATAAGAAATATATATTTATTTATAAATATTTAAATATTTAAGGTAGTTATTTATATTTAAAATACTTATTGTTAGATAACATATCAAAATAAATATGAAATTGAATATTTGAACTATATATTCATGTTTCATATAATTATATTGTATATTATTTCGAAAATTCGGATCGGTTTCTTCGGATATCTTTTCGGATTTTTCGGTTTTTTCGATTTTTCGGGTTACCCGTTCGAGTTCGGTTAATAACACTTCGGGTTCGGATATGTTTTGTACCACCTTACAAGATCCATTCGGATATTTTTTACATTTCGACCGGATACGGATCTGATTCGGTTCGGATTTCGGATCACGGATATTATGCCCAGGCCTAGGTAAGCTTCAAGTAATAACCTCACGGTATAAAGAGAAATTACAAGAATTGATTTTGGCAAAAAAAAAGAATCGATCTACAATAATCTACACTCAATATATTATTCAGCATCAACCTCACAGCGATTCTATAGATCTCCCCCAAGTGCATTTCACTGCATACAAATCTGAGAGATCCAATGGATTTAATTACTCTACAAAGAGAAACATGAATCAACAATTATTTTGACATAAAACTCTTCTGAAACATAAGGAGTTCTAAAGCTAAAAAGCTGATGAACTAACAATCAAAGATGGATATAAACTTCACAAAGTAACATCAAGTATGCATCACAGCGTGTCAAAGATCTTGAAGGACATGCAATTTTTTTTTGAAATAAAAAAAAAATCCATGCAGAAAAGTTGTAACATTGTTCGTCCTTCGATTTGGTTGTCTCATGTATCTAGCAACACACAAACCAAGAAAACCACACAAGATTCGCAGGAAATATTTTTTAAAAATAATTATATTTTTTTCTGAAAAAAAGTTAGTAATTAACAATAATAATGGAAAACCCAGAATAGGAAAAGTCGTACTTATCACCGGAGGAGAAGCTGTAGAGTTTTCTGGAGGCGGAGACGACAAGAAGAGCGACGGATGCGTCACAGAGAACGGAAAGCTGACGAGCTTTCTCGATGAGACCGTTGCGTCGTTTGGAGAAGGTAACTTGTCGGCTACTTTTGTTCTCAATCGGCTTGATTTCAAGTTTCTTTCTCCCCATGGCTTCTGTCTCCAACAGGGCTTTGCGCCCTAATTTGATCTTGAGGTCCGGTTTCCACTAGCCGGAGATACTGAGCGTTTTATGTTTTCTTTTTGCTTTTTTCCTTTTATTTCATTCTATTTTTGTGTCCATATACTTCTACTTTGCTTTCCTCGGGCAAGGGGTTCCTTTTTTTCTATTAGGGTCCCAGATTCGGACCCGTCTAGGTATATTTTTTGTTTTTTTTTTATAAATTTAATTTTAATATTTGTGTCTTTTCAGTTATGTTTATGTTTTTTGTATAATATTTTTCTTAAATGGTTAATAAAAAAATTTAATAGTTGTATTAAAATAGTTGAACCAAAACTATATCAATAGCTCATGTTTCTGTTGAGGTTGCATAACTGTACATTTGTACCATATATATTTCAAAAATTATTTTTAAAGTTTTATCCTAAAGTTTTGCAATATATTATATTTTTTTAATATTTATCTAACATAATTCGTCAAAAATATTCGTATCCAAAAAACCCAACTTGGAATCAAACCGAAAATCAAATTCTCGTACTCTATCAGACCTGGTCCATATACTCGGATGGTTCTTAACGCGATGTCCGAAAACCAATATAAAATCCAATCTGCCCTAAAAACCAAACAAAATTTTCGAGAACCGTTTGAAAAAATAATTTTCAATAAAACAACAAGACATTTCCAGAGTGTTGTCAACCTAAACTCACTTCCTCGCTTTATTTGAACGTGGAAAGATGGACTCCACTCTTTGCTTTCTCTTCAATCACTCTCATTGGATGACACTTAGCACTCTAGGCTAACATTTAGTTAGTTGTTAACTTTATAAAATTACTAGGGGCATCGGAATATTATTTTTTTGTTGTTAATTATTATTTTTCGGATGATATAGCTAGCTAATTATGTAATCGTCTTTATTTGCTAAGAACATTATTTGGTATTTTTATTATGTTATGTAGTAATAGGTGATATGCTAACACATTATGTGTTTGTTTTTTTAATAGTGTGTTGGTGTAGGTATAATAGTACCTTATTAGTGGTGGAGTGAGTTTGTAATGTAATGCATATTGAATTTCAATAATTTGACATTTAGGCATTTGTTGAATTTAAGGCTAATAGTTTCAGGGTAAAAATTAATATTTTTTCTAATTATTTGAACATTACTTTTTAAAGATGTTTTGTGTTCTCTCCCTATATTTTTACACATTGAGCCGTCACCATCTATG
>NC_027756.1:51029629-51032546 GCF_000695525.1 Brassica oleracea var. oleracea | reverse complement strand
TTGGGTTGGGTCAGAGTTTAGTCGTCTTTGAAGTTGTTTTCCTCGTCGTTGGCTTACCATCGATAGTCCCTTCTCGTCTTAGTTTTCAAGATATGGTTTTTGGTGATCTGACTTCTACAGCTCGAGGACAGCTCCGCGATTGAATGATTTCGTTTTGTCTACCCTTCCATCTATGTTCCCTCATCTCGTTGCAACTTTCATGGCTGCTTGCGTCTCGGTGACTCTCCCTTTTGCCATGTTTGCCACTCCAGATTTGGATAGTGTTCTCCTCCGAATATGCTCTGTAGATTTGGAAGATTGTTTCTGGTCTCAAGTCTGGGCTCTGGTTTCTCAGGAGTTGGCTTCCGTTCTCCCTCACTCAGGTTGTTCTCTTCTTCCCTTGCTTCCCTTAGTATAAGTGTGTGGTATTTGTCTCTTGGAGTTTTGGTTCATTCTATCCAGAGTTTTGTGGTTCTTCACTTGCATAGACGTCTTGTTTGTGCTTGTTTAGTTTGTGAGGTAATTCTTACCTCTTAGCTGGTGGTTGTCCTTATCATTCGTTATGTATATCTCTTCCTGCTTCGTGGTGATTTTAGCCTTCTGTTGATTATTTTTCCTCTAACCCGCTTTCTTGGTTCTTTGCATTGGTCTTTGATCACGCTCCTTTGTGTTCGAGCGATTGCTTTATCTCAAGATTATCTTTATACATTTTTCTGACTTTTGATTGTTCTGACCAAGACACTCAATGATAAAGTGGGGTAAGTTAATTTTCGTTCTTGATCGCCTTTGAGCTCTGGTTCTTTATTGAGTTAGTGTTACTTTGGTATTTTTTTCTCTATGACAATGAAGGTTTTATGTTTAGATTATGTGTTTTGCTTTAGTTTGGTTAATATTAAGATAAATATATAGTTGTAAATGAAATAATAGAAAATAGTAAAAAATAATAAAATAGCGAAAGTTTATGTTATTTTAGCAGTGAATAAATTAAATATTAAAATACATTTATATTTTTTTACTTATTTATTTATTCGTTTTGCAATTTTTTAAACAATAAAATAGATTATCAAATTTCAAATGATGATAGTTAGTGTAACTAGGATTAAATAGTGCATAATTAGAAAATAATGAACCAAATTGCAATAGTTTAAAAGAAGAAGGATCTAAAATGTACAAAGACAAAAAAAAAAGGACACATGTCAACAAACCCTCATTCCACATGTCATAAGAAGAGATAAAAGTCTACTTTATATATATAGATTTGATTTAGCCTTCAAGTCGCAATTATTGGTGATCGTTAAGACTCTTCACACCACAAATCTCATACTTTATATATAACTAGTGCTATTCCGGCGCGTAGTCGGATGTTTTATTTTTTAATGAATTTTAAATTAATTTTATGGTTTTAGTAAATAAAATATTTTCAAATATATGAAGATGAAAAGATGTTGAAAGAGAATGATAACTTTTCCGATTCATTTGATAGTGAATAGTGATAGTGGTGTATCAATTTGTTTTGAAGTTGGTTAGGTCAAAGAGGAATAGCATAAGTAGTTTTCATTGATCGATTCAATAAAAATAGAATAAATAGCTGATCGTCGTAATAAAATTAATATAGTTGAACTTTAAACATAAAGTAAATTTGATGTTCGAAAAAGAAAAATATAGGGTTGTGAAAATAAATTGGACCCGAAAATCCGAACCGAATCCGATCCGATAAAATTAATCTGAATTGATCTGAACCTTACATAAATACCGAATGGATATTCTTTTATGGTATTTTGGGTTATGAGTTTTATCCGAACCGAATCCGAATCTAAATGAATATTTGATAGAACCCGAAATATTCAAAATCCATAAAGAATTTATACCAAACATGATTTCAATTCCTAACATTTCATGGAAATTAGCAGCCAATATTTTGCCATCCACGATGATGATGAGCTTGTTATGGTTTGCATAGTGAATAAATATTTTATTTATAGAACATAAATAAACTATTAAGTATCATCTGCATAGTACATAATAGTTACCGCATTTTGAATTTTTATTGAGACTATATTGAGTTAAAACATTTCAAATGAAGTATACAAACACTAAGTGAATTTTACTCTAAATTTACTTAGGATGATCAAGCATGATGAATGTTCTTATTGAACATTTTTTCTCTTGAGGTGTGTCCACGTTTCGTGAGAGTTTATTTAATTATTTAAGTTTATCATTTCACAAATGTTTTATATGGATGTGATTTGTTTTTAATTTTTTGTCAAAAAATTGCTCTCATATCATCTCTTTTAAATTATTGTCATTCATTAGCATCGTGTTTACTTGATTAACGAAAACAACTTAAGTTATATATTTATATGTTTTGAATACATAAATGGAGTATGTTTTAGATAATTAAAGATGGAAAAATAAATTCAGATTTGTGCTTTACATCATTCATTTTTTTCTATTTTACAGAGTTTCTCACTATTCACGCAAATATATCTTTTATATTTTTATTGCTTGTTTCTGACTATTTTGAAACTTTTGGTTCTAATTATGTATTATTTTTGGTGATCGTTTTCAATAAATTTATTAGTTTTTCTTGGCTTTAGTTTAAACCAAAAAAAAGAAGAAAAATAGATGAGTTACAATGTTTTGGTTTTAATTTTTGTCTACATTGGTTTGTGATATCTTGCTTATTTACATTGTTTTATCCATTCACCCATGTGCATTTTGATCATATAGACTAAGATTTAGCCATGTTTAGGTTGCATTTTGCATACATGAGTCTTTATCAGGTATTGGAGTACCACATGGAGTTCTTGGAGGCATTTGGGTGCATTTGGAGCTCAAAAGAAGTGTTTAAAGCGATCATTGGACGAGCAGAGCAGGGGAGCGAGGTTCCGCAGCGACGTCATGAGGTCGCTCCAAAGCACCTCTCAGAGCGACCTAG
>NC_027756.1:51027074-51029308 GCF_000695525.1 Brassica oleracea var. oleracea | reverse complement strand
GGACCTCTCGCCCGGAGACACCAAAAATCGGCCCTGGAGCGACCTTCCGGAGCGACGCCTGCAAGTCGCTCCGCGTTATTTTGCTGCCGAAAATCATGATTTCTCGAGGACCTTTTTGCAATTTATTTTGGACGTTTTGCACTTGGAAAAACCTATGTTTTAAACATCTTTTGTAGCCACCAGGCAGACTATCTTGGATCTATTGAAAAATACACAAAAACTCTCTAGAGAAGTTCATCTCTTGGATTTTTGATTGTTATGTTCTTGTGTTCTTGTTGATTTCTTATCTATTTCTCTACATGATTAATCTGAAATCCAATATGGGTTTAAGAGGAATCATGGAGATTAGTGAGTAATCACCTTTTGAATTCATGAGTTAGGGAGATTAAGGGTGATTAGGTTAGTTCTAGGATGTTTTAGTGTAGATCATTTTTGTTCCTTGCTAGTAGAGTATTCTTAATGCATCTTCTGAGTTGGTCACTCAAAAGTTGATCAATAGATCTAAACGATTATTGGTTTGTCCATAATCAAAAGCCTTAAAAGAGTTAAAGGGGAAAATTTTTCTGTTATTTCTTGTTCACCCTTTTCAATTTAAATAAATTTTTATTTAATATATACAACTTGCATGTTGTCAGAATGAAGAAGAGGGCTGGTCTTATTTTCTGGAGCTCCCGTAAATTTGTCACACGTGTGTGTTTTGGGAACCGGCCCCCGCTTTGAGGGTCGAGCTTTTCTATAACCCTGTCCAGAGCAGTTTATCATTGACAATATTCACTCGCTTTTTTTTTAACTTTTTGGAATACTATAGTTTAGTTACGGGTCGGCGACCATAACTATCATATAGGATCAGATCCCCACCAAACTATCACCCTATCACCTAGTATAAGATCTCCATGAACTAAAAATTGTAAACTTATTTCTCTCCGAATTGAAAGTTACAAACTTATTTTTTTATTAACTGATAATTCGAAACTTAATTAACCATAAACCATGGTTTGGACCGGTATATTATTAACTAAACAATATTTAACCGGTTAAATTTAACTAAACCAAAGAAAAACCAATTTTAAATAGAAAACACTACCCAAAAACAGTCTGATCCGGTTTGTTTCTTCTTCACCCGACTCACACTTTTTTCAACCTCTCGTTGTTAGCCCCAATTGCAAAACTAAAGTTCGAAGATTTTTCTCAAATCTTTAATATGTGATTCACGACTCACGAGCTATATCTTGTGCTCTTAATCTACCATTATTTTTCTTCTATGTTTGATCAATCATTGTGTTGATGTGTCTATTACACGGGCTAATTCCATTTATAGATTGAATGGGTTTAGATTCAAAGGAAAAGAAAAAGAGTTCGAATTATTGTTGAGTCAAATTATTATTCTTGTTTTTTGGCTAAAGAAGAAGAAATTGAAAAAGAAAAAAACAACTTGAGTCGGGTGAAGAAGAAAGAAACCCGGTAGGATTGTCTCTCAGTCTGGTTTTTATTTTAAATTATATTTATTTGGTTTAATTCATTTAATCGGTTAAAGTTGTTTGGTTAATAATATACCAGCCCAAACCATGGTCTATGTGTAATTAGGTTTCGAATTATCGGTTAATGGAGAAATAACACTACAAGAAAACATAATCTTAACGAGGGCGGTTTTTCTCGCTAATTCGTCGTAAAAAAGGCTTTACGACAAATTAGCGAGGAAACGCGTTAGCTCGTTACACGTCTGTCGTAACACATATTTCCTCGCTAATTCGTCGTAACTTAGCGAGGAATATATTTCGTCGTAAAGACGAAGTAGGACGATTTGTCGTAAAGACCACGTCAATATTCCACGTAAGGACGTCGCTATAATACCTCGTAAATACCTCGAAAATAGTTCCTCGTAACCTACACGTAAATACCTTGAAAGAGTTTCCTCGGAAAATACACGTAACAACCACGAAATGATTTCCTCGTAAAATGGTCGTAAACTTTTCCTCGTTATTTCCTCGTAAATGATTCCTCGTAAACTACTCGTTAAATGTTTCTCGTCATTTCCTCGTAAGGTTTCCACGTAAAGAGGTCGTACATTGGCTACGAATTTACTTCGTTTTTATTATTTTACAGAATTTAAAAATATAATTAAAAAATAATTAAAATTATTTAATTTAATAATAAATTAAAATTCAAAATAAAAATAAATCAATATGAAAATATTTTATATATAAATAAGTTTTGAATTTATATAATACAACAAC
>NC_027756.1:51001685-51025666 GCF_000695525.1 Brassica oleracea var. oleracea | reverse complement strand
CCTACGTGGTATTTACGACGATTTCATCCTACGTGGTTTTTACGACGAATTCATCCTACGTGGTATTTACGACGATTTCATCCTACGTGGTTTTTACGACGAATTCATCCTACGTGGTATTTACGACGATTTCATCCTACGTGGTTTTTACGACGAATTCATCCTACGTGGTATTTACGACGATTTCATCCTACGTGGTTTTTACGACGAATTCATCCTACGTGGTATTTACGACGATTTCATCCTACGTGGTTTTTACGACGAATTCATCCTACGTGGTATTTACGACGATTTCATCCTACGTGGTTTTTACGACGAATTCATCCTACGTGGTATTTACGACGATTTCATCCTACGTGGTTTTTACGACGAATTCATCGTACTTGGTATTTACGACGATTTTGTCCTACGTGGAATTAACGAGTCCCGCGTTCTTTTTTTTTATATTTCGTCGTTATTTCCTCGTTGACCTACGAGTCCTTTACGACGATTTTTTGTTTGTGGAATTAACGAGTGTTATGTTTAAATCCCTAGAATCCGAAACCCCCAAACCCCATATTCCTTATTTTCTACTTCATATATTCCAAACCTCATCTTTATTTCTATTCCAAACCACAATTCCCACATTTGCTTATTCATAAAACAAACTCCCAGCATTCCCTTATTCATAAAACAAACCTCACATTATCTTATTCATAAAACAAACTCCCTCATCTTATTCATAAAACAAATACATCAATCGGATACATCGACATTCTCGTCATCACTAGAAACATCATCATTTTCATTAAACTCGTCTTCAACAGCTTCGTCTGTGGCATCATCGGTAAGATCTTCGTACTCGTGATTATGCGGATCAATGAGAAGGATGTCATCAATTTCTTGTTCAGGTTCCTCGACTTCATTTATCTGTTCTTCTTGCAATGGTGGTTCTTCTCCACTGATGATTCGTCCTCGAGGTGTAACTTTGATCACTGCTAACCAATTTATACCTGAATCTCTCATCCGAGGGTATGGAAGGAAGCTAACTTGGTCTGCTTGTGAAGCTAAGATGAAAGGCTCGAATTTGTTGTACCTTCTTCCACCGTTGACATCAACTACACCGAATTTGTTAGACCGAACACCTCTGTTGACGACGGGGTCGAACCATTCACATTTGAAGAGGACGCATTTCAGCTTCAGTATCCCTGGAAATTCGACTTCAATAATCTCCGTCAAGATCCCGTAGAAATCTGTTTCCCCTTTCACACATATTCCATAGTTACTGGTCGCCCGCTGTCTACCATAGTCATATGTATGAAAAGTATAGTCTCGTGTGAAATACATCTGTGATGTGGTGACCTTTACAAGTGGAGATTGAATTACTTCGTGTAACCACTTAGGATAATCTGCATCGTCGTCGTCATAATCAACCTGCAAAAATAAAGAGAATGTTAATGAAATACAGATAATGTATGAAATTTTTTTTAGTTAATACCTGATTCCGCAACCACTTAATGAAGTGTTGATCTTTCCTTTTGTCTACGTCACTTGTGGATATACCAGGAAATGTTTCTTCGACTTGAGAAACAAATAGGCTGTAAAATCACATTTTATAGGAATGAATCTCTCGCAATTATACAATTAATTATACTTATATGTGTTTCGAAGTGTCAATATATGTTACCTTTCAAAATAACGCATCAATGGATCTTCGCAATTGAGTAGAATATAGGTGTGTGCACTATGAGCGTCTTGTTCACTCGACCACCAAACCTCTTTAGACTTTCCACCGAGTCGCCCAATCTGGCTAAAGATGTCTGGAACACCAGCAACTGCATATGTTGGCGCAACACCACCATCATCATATCTTCTTGGAGCTCTTCTCCGTGTACGTACTTTTGACGCAAAGTAGTACGATGTGAAGTGAGAAACTTCTTCCGTCAAACTTCCAGCAATTATAGAACCTTCAACTTTGGCGAGGTTCTTTGCTTTTCCCTTCAAATATTTCATGGCTCGCTCATACTGATACATCCATCCGTAATGTACAGGTGCACGAAGCAATGCCTCATATGGGAGGTGGACAGCTAGATGCTCCATGACGTCAAAAAATCCGGGAGGAAATATCTTCTCCAAGTTGCACAATAAGATGGGAATGTTCTCCTGAAGCTGTTCCACGACTTCTTCTTTAAGAGTGTGTGCGCTCAGATCCCTGAAAAATGTTCCAATGCCTTTTATATTCGAAAAAAAATTAAACACATTGTTAGTCATATATTATTTTGTAAATTATTGTGATATAATACACTACGTACCTGCAAGTGCTTCATGTACGTTTGTTGGAAGTAGCTCCGCAAATGCAAAGGGCAGTAGTCGTTGCATAAATACATGACAATCATGACTCTTCATCCCGGAGAACTTTTGACCCTTTTCAACACATCTAGAGAGATTCGAAACATACCCATCGGGGAACTTCACTTCTGATGCCACCCAGTTGAACAACACCGACTTTTTTTCTGAAGATAATCTGAATATCGGAACGGGAACTTGTCCATTGCTTTTAATATGTAACTCGCTTCTTGAGCAAATATCCGGCAAGTCCAACCTCGATTTTATGTTGTCTTTTGTCTTCCCTGGGACATTCAATATTGTATTCATGATGTTCTCAAAGAAATTCTTCTCTATATGCATCACATCGAGGTTGTGGCGCAGAAGAAGATCCTTCCAATATGGCAACTCCCAAAATATACTCTTCTTGTGCCAGTTGTGATGAACACCGTAAGAATCTGGCATATTACGAGGGACATGCCAATTACCACCCCAACGAACTGTTTCGTTAGCTCCGTAGTAGTCGATTTGCGCTTCAATTTGTTCTCCAGTTAGATATGGAGGAGGAGTGTCTCTCACAACCCTTTTGTGCCTAAACAAATTCTTGTTTCTTCGGTAAGGATGGCCAATGGGAAGAAATCGACGGTGACAATCAAACCAACTTGTCTTCCTACCATTCTTCAGTTGAAACGCATCTGTCGTTCCATTACAATATGGACAAGCTAATCTCCCATGTGTAGTCCATCCAGACAACATCCCATAGGCAGGGAAATCACTTATGGTCCACAAAAGCATCGCTCGCATCGTAAAATTCGTCTTCGTTGAACAGTCATACGTCCTCACCCCTGTTGACCACAAATCCTTCAACTCTTTTATCAGTGGTTGTAGGAAAACATCCAGGGACCTTTTTGGATGGTTCGGACCAGGTATTAATATGGTCAAGAATAGTAACTCCCGTTGCATGCACATCTCCGGTGGCAGGTTGTATGGAGTAAGAAAGACTGGCCACAATGAATATTGTCTCCCTGACATTCCGAATAAGTTTGTAACTTTCAATTCGGGGAGAAATAAGTTTACAACTTGTAGTTGATGGAGACCTGACACTAGGTCATAGTTTGGTGGGGATCTGATGCTATATGATAGTTATTGTTGATACATGATTTAGCACTAAATCCCTCCCGCCGAAAGAATAAGAAAACCGGTTAACGACTACTTTGAGTTAAGCTTAAACGGGCCTAGGAGAGCTCATAACGCGACGTCGGCCAGCCCGAGGTTCTTTGGATAATTAATGAGTCAAAGATCAAGAGGATTACTCTCCACATATATCGGAGTCGATAGATATAAAGAATGAGTCATAGCTAAAATAAGGGGAGCACTTGCAACAAACCACCAACCATGTTACGAGCTTCTTGCAACAACCTGATTCTCATATAAAATAGGCCTTGGGAGACGAGAAGAAGGGGACATCTGATAAACAAAAGAATGAAGGAAACATTAAACGTCAAGAGAGACTTTGGTCTCAGCAAGACCTCTTGAACGAGAGGACGTCTCTGAAATCACCAACAACGAGATTGTATTGAACAAAGGATACGAGTTCTTATTCATTGACATCGATCTCTAGATATATTCATAAATCAGCCGCTGTAAGTCTTTCTATGACATATAAACGAACCTCTTCTGAGGTTAAAACTAACGACGCCCACCAATGAACCCGACATCTCGTCCGAGACAGATGAAACCGACATCTCTCTCGAGATGATGATAATCGAACTACGTTATGACTTGATCCCTTAACGGGTACGTAGGCAGCTCGATCTCGAGTTCAGTCACGATCCTTCCTCCTCCCGATATCTTTATGATATTCGACCTGCGAATATAGTCCATTTTCGCCGACTTATACCTGATTACATCGTTGTGTTCTGAGGATATCGTTGCCCACATTATCTTCCCTAGTTTTACTTTCAAACATTATCAAATACTTAGTGTAGATTTTAGGATCTACAGTTATGATTGGGAAATAGATCGTCGACCATTTACTTACATATATAGTAAACGGACTATGCTCCAGATAGTATCCTTAATGAGTGCATACATTAATTAAGAGAGTGTACATGCAATATTCAACATGTTTGAAAGATTTGATATGTATGAGCATCCTGATTATTATTATTTGTTATTTTGTTATTTAACAGTGGTTTAAGCTTTGTAGATTATCAGCTAGAGCCGACATCTCACTAATTGCAACCTTATATTCCACTTGATACAAAGAGTTTGGGGGAAGAACTAATACAAAGAGCAGCTGTCCATATACATAGTTCTTTTCTTTTAAGCATATATACATTACATCAAGATATATTACATATATATAAGTTTCACACCTGCGAACAGTAAATAGAATTTGAATCCATACAACGTTTGATCAAGAGTACTTACTAGGTGTCCTGATGAGCATGCGGCTTATACATAGTTTATAACTGACTTACCGGATAATCAACCTTTGATATCCTGGTAATGAAGATCCGACCAGATACAAGCAGCTGAAACAAATCCCATAGTTAAATAACTTTACTTGAATCAACATAGATAACACATAAGCCCAAGAAGCAGCTACGAGGCAAAAAGAACAAGAGCAAGACTTTAGCAAGTCTTCACTGTTAAATTATGACATTGAGGCAATACCTCCCTTATCTCGGTATCACTGCTTATTATAATAGTACCATCAGTTTGCTGATCCACGTATCTGTCACCATGTTCAAAACAGATCATCTCTCTTCTTTGGAAGATTGGTTAAATCACACAAAGCGAGACGGGGGTTTCTTCGGAAACTGATTTGCTGCTATCTTCACTCATTTTACACAAAAGGAAAGATCGATACTTTCAATAATTCAAACTATGTTGAATTGAATTAAGATGATAAGCACCCGGTGGGAGATCTGAAGAGTGGAGAAATTAGGGTTTTTGATTTCGTTGAGGCCGAAAACCGTCTGGATTTTTTTTCCGATCTCTATTTTTTTAACATCAGTTTTGCGAACGTTATTTGGCTAGCGACGCGTGGTCTCACTGTATACGAAGTTCAATGAAGCCCAATATCATTAAAAAAATTCAAGCCCATTATATTAATAGATTAGTGTACCTGTTATAAACATTTCATCAACAACAAAAAATATCTTAAATTCTTAATATTGTTTTTTATTGTCAACACACAACAGTTCTCACAATTCTTAGTTTTTTTTTGTGCAACTCACACTTCTTAGTTAACTGAAACTTTAAACAATGATGGAAGATAGAAATGTTATAAATTTTATCTAATCATATGTTTTTTTGTTAACTAACTTTGATAAACATCTTCTATCACCAACTTTTACTTACAGTAAGAATCTTGTGTAAGCTCTCATACGAAAGCTTTGTAACATTATGTAATTCTCTTGTAAGTAAAAATATGATGTACAAATGTACAACAAATAATTTTCTTCTTTACCAACAGTTTTTCCTTGTTAAATGGCTTACTTGAAAGAAAAAAATGTTTAATAGGAATTAAACACGAACCAAAGATACAAACAAAAAAGGTAGATGTTAGAAAAGCAGGAGAAAAGAGCCAACATAGAAATAGATATCAGTCTATCACAGCTGAAGTATGAATAATGCCAAACATTAGGCAAGGACGATGAAATTGTTTATAAATTTCTCTTCTTCATTAACATCACAACAGAAAAGTTAAAATTGCAAGTTTATTTTATATAGTTTCTTATATGTGTCTAGAGACTCAACTAGAGTATTACGCACAAAAAAAAAATCAACATTTTGTTTTTGTTGCATGAACATAAGGTGAGTCAAATGACTCAAATAGCTCAATAATCACCGGAGGTAGTGTTTGCGGAGACTGGCACAACCACGGAGTGGTTAGTCCCGGAAGAAGCCCATGGCATTGGCGAAGTGGCGAGTAGAGGCGATACCGTTAGAACGTGTGAGGATTACGGTGGCAGTGTTGCGACCAGGATCAGGGAATTGGCAGTTGGAGATAGGACTATTGACGAGCACCGCCAGACATTGCTGGTCCTGTCGGTCTCCTTTGACGGCAACTCTGTATCTTCCTCGGCGTCCTGTCACCGCCTCACCGACAACCTCCGATTTCAATGTCACACTGTCTTTGCACACTATTTTCACTTTTGCCCCTATTATTCAAACAGCACCCCCAAATATTCAAAGTTTTAATCCGTGTTTCTAACAATGTAACATACAACAAAAAAATTGAGTAAGGACTCAAGGTATATATGATTAGTAGAAGAAAATATAAGTAGCCGAAAATATAATCGTTAGTCTTACTTTCAAACGCCAGTCTATATATTTGAGATTGATGTAATTTTCATGTAAAATACAATATTGTGTCACTTTGCATGTTACTATCAGATCCAAATGATTAATTGATAATTACATAGTGAAAAATACGAGGCGAACGAGTATGAAAATATACGCACCGGTGATATATTTGGTGAGGATTGTCTCAAATCCAAAGCGGCAAGTGTCGCAGTAAACACATCCTTCTATATGAAATGGTGTTCCAGCCGCCATGGCCGCAAGTGGCAGTAGCAAAACACACATCACGGCGAGCAGAGGTGTATATGATCTAGCCATCTACATAAACAACTGAAGAATGATACTATAATTTTTGGAGTTTGTTTTTTTTTTTGAGAGTTTGTTGCTTGTGAAGGGGTTTTGTGAATTAATTATTTGCGAGCTACCTAGTATATATAAGAAGGAAGCTGAAAGGCACATGTATCAAAGATGTAAGTGTATCGCATCGTGTGCGAATTAAAAAAAAAGCTTGCTTAGTGTCGGCTAGATCCAATTGCGGCTCCTCCTCCGCCTTCTACGGCAAATGTGGATAGAGTTTGTGTTGCCTCCTCCACATGTCTAACTCGTACGGTTCTTGTTAATTCTAGTCTACGTTTTAAGCTTTTTTTTTTAACAACCAATGCTTATATTAAAATTAAACGCCCAATGGGCTAAGTCGATTACAACCGAAGAGATATTCGACGGTAAAATGATAAGCAAACATAACTAAAACATAAAAAAGATAGATGTGGCTAAGGAAAAAAGAACCCCGTAGAAAATCTTCGCTTGTTGTCCTAAAGCCCGCGTTTGAAAGAACATACAAAAGTCGACATTGACGTTGAAGAACCCAACCAATGGGTTTTGAGAACAATTGAAAACCGTCTCTGAAAATGCATGGATCTCCCGACGTTGCAGTGACACTGAAGTGCAGAGAAGTTGCCGGAGTAGGACTACACACATAATCGTCGACGGTACAACCGCTAAAGAAAAACAGTTAACAAAGTCAGGAGAAGGCATTGACAATGATTGCTTGGCCGGCAAGAGATGCAAAATCCAAACATGGTGAACATCCACAAGATCGAGGCCGCCTTAGTAACTACATAGTTACAGGTGAACATTGACAACCTCTATGTTTCGAGCTACGGTTTATTTTTTTGGACAAGTATAGATTGTTATTTTCAGGATTATTTTCACTAGTTATTAGTTTATCATTTCTTCAGTCTACGTGAAAAGAACAAAACATGGTGAACATCTACAAGATCGAGGCCGCCTTAGTAACTACATAGACAGACTTGTCAGGGACCGCATTGACTCACTCCGAGGCTCTGCAAATGGCAGCTTTGACACACACTTGCAGGCTTGGTTTACAAGCTGATGAGAGAAGATGAGAGCTTTAGAATCAGTTTTTTAAATAGTTTCTATAAACACAACTCAAACAAAGTTACATAGGTTGTAAAAAAAAAATTTGATCAGAATAAATTTAACATTCATTCAAAAATAACAAAAAAAATCGTTTTCACAGAGTTTTCTAGACTGAATCAAAGGCGTTGATTTTTATTTTTAAGTAGAAGACCAAGAAAACAATATGTTTTTATTAGATAAAAATTATTAAATTTCCTCTTCAAATTGCGTAATGGCTTTTCCATACCATGTTGATCCATGATTTTGTATCGTAGGTTGGTTATGTACAGTATTATTTAATTTAAATAAAAATTATAAATAGTGATGACTAATTAATTTTGTCTTGATTAAATTCAGTTTTGACGTTAACCGTGGCTTATAATAACAGGAAAAACGTTGGTACTTGGAAGGTGAAAGTGACCGCGGGATTAGTAAAAGTCTTGTCCATTTGATGGTCGGTTACATTAGCAGCAATTGATCTTATGAACAAGACTTATTGGGCCCAGAGGAACCGATGACAGCCACTACACGTCTTAAATACAAACAAAATAGTCCACAAAAGAGAAAGCGCCAGAGAGTCCCCAAGTCTGGAAAGCCGATAAGTCAACACGGAACTCTCCTTCCTCCAAGTCAGGCAAAGAAGCCGTATGAGAAACATTCTTTGAACATGTGATTAAGGCCCTGTTCGTTACGGAATCGCTGCGGCAGCGACCAGAAAATTAACACTAATGAAGAGCGAAGTAGCTATGGTGGAACAGAAATAGTCGCTGGAAGTGATTTCCGGATAACTCCGTGACGTCTTTTATGGACGCCAATTTTTTCAGCGACGTCTCTTGTTTGCCGCTGCGACACTAAATAGCTCCTTCACCCACGTTTCACTCCATTAATTAATAGAATCACTGTTATATTTTCTGTCGCTGCTGCTGCCGCAGCGGTTCTGAAACGAACAGGGCCTAAGGAGGGAGGAGTACGAAGATGAGGTGGCGATGAGGATGCATGCGTGGGACATGGAAGGGATGCCTCTAGGGAAGGAGTCCCCAAGTCTCCTTTGCAAAGTAAGCCGTATTCTTCTTCGCCGTGAAGCAAACACAGTTTTTTTATTGTTGGGTGCAAATGTTAGAAGCAAACAAAGTTGTTTTGGGTCAAAGTGCAAACACAGATTTTAACCGAACAGAGGGATACACAAGCAAGCTCGAAGTAATTCTCTGTCGACAAAGCAAGGTCCAAATTTGAAAGTGTCTTGCATAGATTTTTTTTTTTTTTAGTTTTTTTGGTCAAACAACAATGCATTCATTCATTCAAACATAAAAGTGTTATCCTCCAACAGAGGAGTTTACAGAAAGCAGAGTGAGAGCAGACTTTGCCACCAAGTCAGCCTCGCCATTAAAGGTCCTAGAGATAAAGTGAAAAGAAATCCGATCAAAGTACGACAAAGCATGATAGATATCAAACATGATACCGAACAGTTCAGGTTGAGTGGCTTCCTTCTTCGGTAGAGAGACGAGGGAGAGCGAATCGGTTAGAACGGCCAGGGATCGGACGTTTGAATAGACGGATGTAACAACCGCGAGGCGAACAGCTATGGCCTCTGCCATAAGAGCTGAAGATACATGGGAGCGAGGCTCGCTCAGGTTTGGTATGCGCTTTAGGTTATTTCCTGAGAAAATGCCTCCAATTCCACAGCCACCGGAAGAACTGTCCCACGCTGCATAAATCTGAAATAGTTTTACACCCGAAGCCTCCCGAGACGGAGAGTATTAAGATTATACAACGTACACCCTTTACAAGGGGATAATTACACATCTTGTTTGTTTTAATTATATGTTTTGGACTTTATTTATTCGCCGATTAAAGGTAACTAATTAAGCAGTGGGAGCGTTACCGGAAGATTGATGTCGGAGATTTGTCCAGGTGACACCTCCATATAATCAGCTTCGGCTCGCACAAGATTACTCTTCTCCATCTGTAACATAAAATACATATTACCCTTGAGCAAGTAAAAGTAAGAACTATCTTGTGCGAGTAACCTGGTTATTTAATCACCACTGGACCCTTGAGCAAGTAAAAGTAAGAACTATATACTTGAACTGTGCCAATCGGATCGAAACTTAAACCGTAACAAAAAAAAAACTTTAGTTACCTGGCTAGCCAACACATGGTTCTCCTCTTCCAGCAACTTCTCCTGGTTTAAAGATCAACACATCAATTTACTCATATATAAAGTTTATAGACTTAACTTCAGATTTTTAATTCAAAACATTCAAATGGTCCTGAAAAGACTAGGATACATTGGCAATAGGTTAGAGATAGGCTTGCGACCTCATGAAGCAGACTTAGATAAACTAACACAACACGACCATAATATAACTAAAGTGCTAGCTATAAACTTGGAAGCATATATCTAACCTTTTCTTTAAGGTTCTCGACAAGCTTCAACATTAGTTCTGTCTGCAACAAAGTAATTAAATCTAAGCGCACGGTTGTTCTTGAAAAACAAAGTAAGAAAAGAGAAGACATCACGGAAGTAACGTACCTTCCTAGCTCTTGTTACGGAGAGGGCGTTCTCAAGGTGTTCCTCCAGCTGAACCAGGGAACCCACACTTACATTATCGACATTTGATTCCTCAAGCTTGCTGCATATATTCATAGATTGACAAGAAACCCTAATTCCTCTGTGATCAAAGGAGAGAAAAGAGTTTTAGTTAGTATTAACCTTTCCACAAGTTCCAGTAGCTCATGGTGTGAACCACAGTCCAAAGCTTTTGACTGACGATCCTGTCCATGGAGAAGTAATATAAGCTTAAAAATCTGGTTGTGCATGAGGATCCATCATCTCATATATAGGGATCACTAAGGGAACTAATATATAATAAATGGATTAATACCACAATTCCTAAAACAAGATCTCCACAAATTTAAGGTGCTAAACATGTGTTTTACCCACTCCTATCCAATTTGATGATCATCAACCTCTGTATAACCAATTTGATGATCTTGAAAACAAACTTTTGATAACTACAGCTCCAAAATAGTAATTATATGTGTACCGTTAAGTGCGGGCATGCCAATACATTCTAACACCCCCCACCCCACAAAAAAAATCAAACCTACATGAATTGCTACTGATCGGTAGAAACTATCTAGGCATTTGGTAAATTTAATCCTAAGAAACTACATCAAATAGAAGATTAGTGTCGCCTGTATTACCAAGGCTTTAAGATCATCACCATGTTGCTTTCCATATCGATCAAGGATCTTGACCAGGCTGGAGAGAAGACGAGAAAAAATCAAAGTATGTTAGGATCAAAACTACCAGCTAACCCTTGAAAGAATGAACTGGAAACTATGAAACATGTATAGGGCACAGAAGACAATTAGAGACAAAAGTTCAATTTTCACACACACAGTTTTCATTAACATTCCAGAAAAATTAATATTTACGTTTAAGCAGAACCACATTTGGTTTTCCATTTCTTATTTTATAACTTTCACTCTTATGCTTTCTAAGCAGCATTTTAATGGTCAGATGATCTTTTAATCTCTTCCAAGGCGTGTTCCAAAAAAACCTCTTCCAAGGAAAAGAGGAACTCTAGTATTTACCACGAATTACCCTAAGTTTGGTTGTCTCATGAATCTTATGGCTTCACATTTAAATTGTAAACTGATATAACGAAAAAGAAATTGTCACTCAAGGATATTGTCCATCGACATTTTAGTAATTAGAAAACTAGAACATGCAAACGCAATCGTAAATGCAAACAAACAATTAAGGCGTAGAGGTAATCCATAGAAGCAACAGCTGAACACGGTAAAAAAATCTAAAAAATCCTATTTATGACTTTATAGAAGTCCCAGCAAATTTGAAAAACAGTTCCACTAATTCAACAGTTTTGTTAAAAGGTTTCAATTCCACCGTGAAGTTAAGCTCTTTGCAACAAAATCAAGGATGCACAATTGCGTTATTGAGTAACAAAAGGTCAAATTCCAGGTTCTAAAAGCCTTTCTTCTTTTGCTCAACAACTAATCTCGATTAGCTATTCCAAGGCTGGACCTAACTAATATTCAGTGTGAGGAGTGAACAAGTATTAAATAATTGAGACATGACCAGCGATCTTCACTAACATCGCCAAACCTGTACAATCAGTTGGTTAATATTATAGGGTTAAGCTAACACTTCACCAAATTTAAATTTTGACAAGGGGTTGGAATTTTCTCCATGAAGAAAGGTTTTGGTGAGGTGGTTGGTTTCCAAGAGGCACCAAAGGAAATACGTTATGTTATTGTCAATGCCCACAACAAGAAACACAACGAGATGCAAGGTTGTGTGATCGTACATTTCCATAACAAAAGCTACAATGTTGTGGGTTGTCAATTCAAATGAACAAAGCTACAAAGTTCGATTAAAAGCTATCATCCAATTACATAATGTAGCATATGCATGTGCCGTAACTACTAGAGTGCGAAACTAAACGCTTGGGATAATCTTATAATAACAAATCAATAAAAGGGAGAAAAACTTCTAGAAAATCATTTATACCTTATATATTTTAGTCCATAGTCGCACACTGGCATACCTTAAACCAGACTTGCTGATCTATTAATATACCATCAATCCCACTAACTTTATCTACATGGGTTTGCATTGTATATTTGTATTGTACGAAAATCCAAGAGAAAACTAAATTTAATCTATTCTATTAAAACATCAACATTATAGGTACGGTCCAACTATTTTAATAGAATATATTAAAACTTTTTATTAATCATTTAAGAGAAATATTATACAAAAATACAAATATAACTAAAAACAATTTTTTTTAAAAAATGTAAAACAAAAAATATATCCACCCTTTAAAAAAACGGGTCACCCTTTAAAAATACGGGTCAGAATCTAGTCGGTCTTAAAATAGACCAATTAGTGTACATTATGTGTGAGACAAAGAGTTATATATGCACACAACGCTTCCGATTAAAAGAACCGCAATCGATACTAGATCAAATAAAAGTAACTAACAGTGAGTCTGTGTTTTCCAGAAGCTACCAAAATTCTTTTTTTTTACTGAAAAGACTACCAAAATTCAAAAGTACTATCTTTATGCAAATTATTAAGAATCAGTTAGGAAACTTTATATTGGTACTACAAAAATACAAATATAACTAAAAACAATTTTTTTTAAAAAATGTAAAACAAAAAATATATCCACCCTTTAAAAAAACGGGTCACCCTTTAAAAATACGGGTCAGAATCTAGTCGGTCTTAAAATAGACCAATTAGTGTACATTATGTGTGAGACAAAGAGTTATATATGCACACAACGCTTCCGATTAAAAGAACCGCAATCGATACTAGATCAAATAAAAGTAACTAACAGTGAGTCTGTGTTTTCCAGAAGCTACCAAAATTCTTTTTTTTTACTGAAAAGACTACCAAAATTCAAAAGTACTATCTTTATGCAAATTATTAAGAATCAGTTAGGAAACTTTATATTGGTACGCTTCAAGTAATAACCTCACGGTATAAAGAGAAATTACAAGAATTGATTTTGGCAAAAAAAAAGAATCGATCTACAATAATCTACACTATCTATTATTCAGCATCAACCTCACAGCGATTCTATAGATCTCCCCCAAGTGCATTTCATTGCATACAAATCTGAGAGATCCAATGGATTTAATTACTCTACAAAGAGAAACATGAATCAACAATTATTTTGACATAAAACTCTTCTGAAACATAAGGAGTTCCTAAAGCTAAAAAGCTGATGAACTAACAATCAAAGATGGATATAAACTTCACAAAGTAACATCAAGTATGCATCACAGCGTGTCAAAGATCTTGAAGGACATGCAATTTTTTTTTGAAATAAAAAAAAAATCCATGCAGAAAAGTTGTAACATTGTTCGTCCTTCGATTTGGTTGTCTCATGTATCTAGCAACACACAAACCAAGAAAACCACACAAGATTCGCAGGAAATATTTTTTAAAAATAATTATATTTTTTTCTGAAAAAAAGTTAGTAATTAACAATAATAATGGAAAACCCAGAATAGTAAAAGTCGTACTTAACACCGGAGGAGAAGCTGTAGAGTTTTCCGGAGGCGGAGACGACAAGAAGAGCGACGGATGCGTCACAGAGAACGGAAAGCTGACGAGCTTTCTCGATGAGACCGTTGCGTCGTTTGGAGAAGGTAACTTGTCGGCTACTTTTGTTCTCAATTGGCTTGATTTCAAGTTTCTTTCTCCCCATGGCTTCTGTCTCCAACAGGGCTTTGCGCCCTAATTTGATCTTGAGGTCCGGTTTCCACTAGCCGGAGATACTGAGCGTTTTATGTTTTCTTTTTTCCTTTTTTCCTTTTATTTCATTCTATTTTTGTGTCCATATACTTCTACTTTTTTCTTCCTCGGGCAAGGGGTTCCTTTTTTTTTTATTAGGGTTTACTTACAGGATTGCCACGTGTGTCGCATGACGAATTCGCTGTGGGCGCGTTGCTCCTACTTTGTCTATCATTTTCAACAGTAATTGATACGCATTTTAAAATTGAAAAAAACATTCTGAGTGGAGATTGTAAAAATCAACGTCTACCTAATTAAATATGAGGTGGAACCTAAATTTGAAATTAAATTTTCTTACAGTCGAAAGATTGCAAAACAAGATTTATACTAATAGAATAAATAAAAGGAGAATAAGATCAATGTTCAGGGTGTCCACATCGGACTATAAAATCAGCAAATAAGAAACTTCCGAATGTCTACCTCAGCAATAAGATCAATGTTTCAATCTAAAACCAAACGCCTTGATCAAAAAAAAAAAGCCAAATGCCAAAACCCAAGAGTCGGAGACGTCGATTGTGTAACGTAGTCCACCACCATCAAAGCTATTAAAAGCTTCAACTCATCCATACTCTTCATCTCTCCCCCGAATCCAAATCTCCTCTGGTAGCTTCCATGGATGAGAAACAGTCAGATTTCCAGATCCAAAGCTTTGAATAAATCTAGCACCAAAGCTCCGACAATATCAACCAGCGCATCAATGTCTAAGAATCCAGGAAAATCACCACTAAAGCTCCAACTGAATCGACCACCAGTTCCATGGATAAGAAAAAAGGGTTGCTTGACTCGATCTACAGCTTTGAATCCTGCAAAAAGAAAGATCCTCATAGGGTTTGATCTGTTATTTATGGCAAAGAGGTATGGTTTGATATTCTAAATCCCTGAATTTCATAACCTTTTTCTTATCATCTAACCTATACTACACCTCAACATGAATCTGTGCTACAAGGTGCATAGCTCAGAATCGTGTAAGCCGATATAAAAATTTATGAAGCGTGGATCTCAGCCTCTTTAACCTCTTATCTCAAATTTTTTTGACACTTTCAAGGTCTATCCGTTCTTCAAGAACATAGTTTAGCGATTGAGTTCAATTGGTTCTGGTTCCATTCATGCGAAGAGTTTGAAGCAATCTCTATGGTAAGGTTTAGGTTTTGTTGTCGAATACAGTTAAATTATTTAAATTATTTTGCTTTTTTGTTGTTGTTGGTATTTTATCGGGATGCAGATAAAGATCCAGAGTATGGTAACCAAGCTGAGATCAAAGCGCAAAGGTTGTAAGAGAGACAAAGAGAGAGAGGCTTTTATGTTGTTATCTGATTATTTATGTTTTAGTTTTGTGTTTATGTTAGTTTAAAATTTAGCAAATTTTTAGAAACTTACTTCCGATGGGGTGATCTCCTTTTAATTCAACTGAAATCAATGATAGAGAAATCAACAATAGAGTTGTTTAAATTTTATTCTGTATGGAAACCATCTGATTCAGCTCCATACAGGATGACTGCATTTTATGTTGAGACCAGCTTACTGAAGCGAGTGTTAGGGTATTGCAACACATCGCTTCAGCTCCAGAGGAAGGTAATAATCGTTTTGCCATTGTAGTTGTAAAGGTATATTAATTTTACTTTTTGGTTTTGATTGCCAAATGGTCTTAGTTCTCAACTATAGTTCTCAACTACCGTTTATAATCTTTATCCTCATTTTTCAGCCATATATTACTTAAATTTTTTTTTCTGGTGAGCAGGAAATGTCATACAACAATTATCTGGGTGTTGACTCAGCGTGGAACTGCGTATCAGATTCTGAAAACCCGACATGTGCAGTCATGAAGCACACAAATCCTTGTGGTGAGGCCTACCAGCTAGCTGTAATAGCTGATCCAGGTAGCACATTTGGTGGTATTGTAGCCACCAATGTCAAAGTAGACAAGGTAATTGATTGATGAACATGGATCTACAACGATTTATTCTCTTATTCAGTTCATCTCACTAATAAAATTGAGCACATGCCATTTATTCAGGGATTGTTCGCAACAAAAAGAAAAGACATCTATTGTGTTACTGATCACAAGCTCACCATCTGTTTCACTCAGAATATTGTCCTCTCGGAGCTTCAATACAACCCAGTTGTGATCGAGAGAAACATGTTCAGGTTCCGTTCATTCCAAGAGTTTGAGGGGTGATTTGTATGGTAAGTTGGCTTTCCTGTGTTAACATGTGTTGTCCTGATTGTCCTGATTTGTATATTGTCCTGATCTGTATACAACTAAATTCTTTAACATGTGTTGCAGATATCATCGGCCCATGAAGGTCATCAATTGACAGTCTCTCAGCAAACACCCGGTCTTGAACGGAGGCAGCACTCCCACCTACAGCCAAAACAGTGAGCATATACGATTACATACTAGCACCAGCCATAACATGCATATGTCATTACTGTCTCACAATTATAATTTGCAATTTCAGATGACCTATGATTAATGTCTACCTTTGGGACCAGGCTTCTCATGAGTCCCACAACAGGTTCAATGAAAGTCTTGCCACTCTTGCTGTTGCATTAGTAACAGCAGTTAACTCTAAACGTATTGGACGTAAGACGTTTCCATGTTTTAGTCAATAACATCTTGATTAATCAATCACGAATCAGTTCAAGAACATCTTGATTAATTTGCATTATATTTATCAAAACAGGCTTGAAGTCTTTTTAATTGTCCGTTTTTGTTCAACTATGTCCAAAGCATAGATAGATAAGATTAACACAAAGCTCTTAGTTTCGATTCAGTTAGTTTTTAATACTCATGGTAACGAGGTAGACAATAGCAAGCTACAATGGTCTTCTTGAGATTTAAATCTATGACATTGTTATCGTGTTTTGATTATATCGGAATAGATGGTGAGTTGATTGTTTTTTCTGGAGTTGAAATGTACATTACAAAACCCTCACCTTACACTTTCGCTTAGCATGTTGTTTACGTGTGCATGTTGTGCACGTGTGCTTTCTCTTTGTAACAGGTACCGTGCTGAGATATCTGTCTACGACAATGTCGTTAAGGCAACTTTTGTGCTCCTTAGTAATACTGGTCCTGAGTTAACAGGGAGGCAGGCGTTAGAGCTTATTGACAATTACTTCGAGGTTACTCATACTCATCTTATATTTCACCTCCCAAACAATCTAAACTGACTTAATCATGTTTGATATTGCAGGCTAATGGGGACATCGGTGCTAACCATGAGATGCCAACTCCACAATGTCTGGTGGAAGTCTCAAGCTCCAACCTTACAGTTAAGAGACAGACCATAAGTGTGACGAAGGTTGTTTCTCCTGCAGTTCTGCCACCATTTGTAGTAGCAGAAAGCCAACCAGACGCAATCGATGAAGAGAGCACATGCTCCTGGATTAATTCATTTCTGTCATAGGGAGTCTAGCATAACTTTATCCAAACTATTTTTGAACTCTCTGTTCTTGCATATTTTTTATAAATAATAAACCCAACTTATAAAGAACGAAACCACAACACATGCTTAGGAAGGAGAGTACCTCAACTTTTTGACCATTGAATGATAAAATTAAAGAAACTATACCTTTTTATGAACTATATTATGAACTATACCTTTTTGACCATTGAATGATAAAATTAAAGAAATATAACAAAAATAAAATAAAAATTATGCTAATAAAATATAATTTTATAATATAATTTTTTTTTAGGATTGATCTTTTTAATCTTTTCACCAAAAGAGTTTCCAATGAGTAACACGATTAGAAATCATCATGTTATCTATTTTATTAAAGAGTAAATAGATATTTATATTTTTAGCGTTAACTAATATAAATTTAGAGTCTAGATATGAGGGGTGAATTTTGGAGATGAGATTAATTTTTTAAATAAATAGATAAATATTTAGAATTAAAAATCAAGAAATTTAAAAATCATTTTACCTTTCAAAAGAAAATTTGAAATTTATAAATATTCAAATTAGTAAACATATAATTTAAGAACTATAAAAATATTTTTTTAATTTTTAATGTTTATTATTTACTTAAATAATTATTTATATTTATATATCTATAGAGCAAGGGAGGGAAAAAGGTAAAATGATCTTTTGCCTCCTTAATTAAATCTATTTTGAACATTTCCTCTTCGGAACTCCGTTGGTGAAAAAAACTTAAAAAATATTTAAGAGAATTGTGCTTATAATTAATTTTACATTATTGTTTTTTTTTTGTTTTATTAAAGTCAACACGGCAAAACCAAACATATTCAAAATGGTTTCAGTCTTAAAACAAAATTCAGAGATTAATTTCAAATCGATGACGTGAACTTTGAATGATATATATAAGTGTGTTATTGGAAAAGAAATCTTTTATACATATGTTTGTAATAATTTTGATTTTTTATTCAAGCATGTATACAAACAAAATATTTCATCTATCTTAGAGTATCTCCAAAAGGAATTCTAGACTTAGATTTCCCAAAATACATATATGTGTATAAATATATTAATATTTAATTATAGGCTCTTAACTTTACAAAAAAGGTAACTAAAAATATATTTTTTTTGTTCATTTGATTTGTATTTTCCGTAAAGTTAATAATTCTACAATTAAATATTAATATAATATATATATATATATGTTAATATATAACATATATGTATTTTGAGAATTCCAAGCTTAGAATCTTCACTGAAGGTGCTTTTTTTATGCTATCATTATAATTCAAAATGGGTTTTTAAATTTAAAATGGTTCTACAATATCTTATATTCACACAACATATTTAACTGAAATTTTATAGAGCAATTATCTGGGCGTAGCGCGGAAAAACGATCTAGTTGTCATAATAAGATGTGAAAACTAGACACTTTTACACCTGATACATTCATCTTCATTAAACATTATTAAATTCACACCGAGAACTGTAGCCTATGCTTTGACCTTTGAAGCTATGTTTGTCATTGCATATCGAGTTAGAACATTTCCGATATAAAATTTCATTTTAAAGTGAGAAATAAAATAAAAAGCAAAAAAATAAAATGATTATTCAGTATTTATTCTAGAGTCAATTAACCGAATATACATGAAAAAAAAAAGCAAAATTAAAGAACTACCTAACATGTTGAAAAATAAAAGTGTATGTACCAAAATCAACTTAAATTGACTATTATGTCCTTCTTTATTTAATACGGTAAAAAGAGAAAGTCAAATTTTCATCTTCATTTTTATCAACTTCTTCATCATCTTTCATCAATGTCGATAGTTTTCCCTGAAACTAATTAAATTACTCTCCACCAACATCCGTTTCAGCTTCCATCGAAAAAAACGAAGTAGAACTGCTCACTTTCTGAGGAGTTAGTTTTTATTTTTCATTTCTCCTTGCAATTTTCACTGTAACGCTCGCCGAAGATCGTCCTTCTTCTGCCGTATGCAACGGCCAAGCTTCCTTCTATCAAACCAGAGGATTACGCTCACCGTCTTGGGAGATCACGCTTCGCTCTCTTGCCTTCTCTCTTCCATCCCAAAGATCGGAGATCCAGAACATATCCGCACCGAATCCAACTCACCGAGCCAAAAACGAGTTGCCGAGGACGACGATCGGCTGATCGGAGGGGCGGAACAGGTAGAGTAACAGCCACGAGGCGAGGATGCAGAGGAGGAAGATGAGGGAGAAGGGATGCGTCACGAGGGAGAACCCGACGATCGCCGTCGCGACGGCGCCGTCATTGACCTTGAAGTAGGAGTAGTTCTTGCGGATGCGGACGACGGCGTCGGAGAACGACTCCGGTTTGGATAACGCGGAGCGGTCCGCGAGCTCGGCCAGGGACAGCGCTGGGAGAGGCCGTTCGTGACGGTTTCGGAGATCCGATTGATGAATCGCAGAAGTCGGGGGTTGGTATTCAACGTGATTGGATGGCGGAGGAGATGGTTTGGGGTTGCAAATTGAGAGGGTGAGAGAGAAAAATGATAATTCGGAAAAGGGTAAAATAAGATTATTAAAATGTTAAAAGTAAAATTTTATCTTCTTCAACTTTCTCCAACTTCTCTCTAAGAAACAGAACATAAGCGAGTGTTTAAAGTGGTGGCCGGTGGCTTTGCCGCCGGTTACCTTTTTTTCTTTTGTTTTTTTTGTTTGTAAATAGCTTCGATCGTTTGATCGATCAAAAGTTTCGCTATGGCGATTTTCAGTTTCGTTAGGCGATTTTGGTAATGATATGGTTTGACTCGATCAGAGTAGTTTATCACTCCTATCTTTTCTCTGATTTGATTTGGGTCGAACCTAAATAAAGTTTCAACCTAGTTCTTCTCCTTTTGGATTGGTTGTAATATGCCGTTGGATTAAGAGATTGCATTTCTCTTCTTGCTTAGAAAAGCTTATTTCTTTGATTCAGAGTGGTATCAAGCTTTGCTCACTGTACATGCGGAGTCTCCACGATGGCCAAGGAACTGAGGTTTGGAACAAGCTTTGGAGAAGTGGTTCAGAATCCAGATGAGTTGGAGTTGCCATAGTGGTAGCGTTCCGACGAGATTCTATACCGTTTCTATTAAAGTTGTTCGTTGGGCTTGAACTCTAACAATTGGAGATGAAGATCTCTTATTCAATGGAGATTGGAGGAATGAAGAACGTACAAGCAGTCTCAAGTGATCTGAGATGGAGATAGATGGTTTCCCAGCGAGTTTTCCGGCACCGCCTCTCTCCCTTCTCGATAGAAGAAACGAAGCCACGTGTCTGATCCCGTGTCACTCATGCATGTAATCTTATATGTTTGTTGTATGGGCTTTGTTTGGGTCAAATATCTTTGAGTCTGTTTGTAATCTTTTGCCCATTGGACTTTATAAAAGAAGTTGACAAAAAAAAAAAAAAAATGTTAACAGTGCAAAAAATAGTCAAATGGTATTTACCTAATTATAGGTTTTTGTGTGCGTATGGAACCTAAATAATCTTTATTCTATTATAGAATGAAAAATACAACGGGATTAAAATATTTTTTATTCATAGTTCTATTTTGAAATAAATTATGGATAGAACTGGAAAAATTAATACCATAGCGGATTATAACTGATTTTGAGCCTAAATGCATTTTAAACGTATGTGTGTACAATGTTTAGGTCTTAAAATACTAGAGTTTATGTGTCTTTTTCTTATGACTGAACCCCTTATACCATATTTTTTAACGCCATTCTCATATTCTATTTGTCTTGGTTAATAATAGTGGGCAATATGATATAGAAAGTAAAGTCGGACAAGAAGTATAGTACATGATTTGTAAAGTTGGCAATATCATTTCACATGAAAGTAATCTTTTGCAAGGCCATCTTGGTTATATGTATATTTATTTTTTATTTTTTGTTAATGCCACGTGTCATCTTTTAGAAGAATTTTTTTCCGTTGATGTGGACGTCCTATGGAGCCTCAAAAGCTCCATTTTATTAGTATAAAGCTCTATTTTATTAGTATAGATACATTTTTCAGATAGATGTTTAATTTAGTTTTTTTCATTTTTTAATTATATATTTACGTTTTCTAATTTTCTTGCTTTTATATCAGATTATAAATTATGATAGATGTTTGTTTAATGTAACATTTCTATTTCTTATTTTGTATATTTACTTTTTATTTATTTTCCTTATATTGTATATTTACTTATTATTGTTTAATGTAACATATTTATTTCTTATATTGTATATTTACTTATTATTTTTAATGTAATATTTCCATTTCTTATATTGTATATTTACTTATTTTTATTTTTCTTTATATGTATATATATTTTTTTTTTATTAATGACACATGTCATCTTTTAGAAGAAGTTTTTTTCGGTTATGTGGACGCTCTATGGAGCCTCAAAAGCTCCATTTTATTAATATAGATACATTTTTCAGATAGATGTTTAATTTAGTTTTTTCATTTTTTAATTATATATTTACGTAATCTAATTTTCTTACTTTTATATCAGATGATAAATTATGATAGATGTTTAATGTAATATTCTATTTCTTATATTGTATATTTACTTTTTATTTATTTTCTTTATATTGTATATTTACTTATTATTGTTTAATGTAACATTTCTATTTCTTATATTATATATTTACTTATTATTTATTTTTCTTTATATGTATTTTTACTTTTATTTTTTGTTAAGGTCACGTGTCATCTTTTAGAAGAAGTTTTTTCCGCTGACGTGGACGCCCTATGAAACCTCAAAAGCTCCCTTTTATTAGTATAGATTTTCTTACTTTTATATCAGATGATAAATAATAAATAAATATAGTATATAAGAAATAAAAATATTACATTAAATATTTATCGCAATATTATCGTTGATATAAAAGCAAGAAATTTAGAATAAATAAATATACAAAATAAGAAAAGATAAACAGTAAGTAAATATAAAATATAAAAAAATAGAAAAACTAAATTAAACATATATCTGAAAATATATAGTTAAATAAATAATAAGTAAATATATAATAAAAATTGACGTATTACATTAAACATATATCGTAATATTACAATTTGATATAAAAGCAAAACAATTAGATAAGTAAATATACAATTAAAAAAAGTAAATATAAAATATAAAAAATGGAAAAATTACATTAAACATATATCTGAAAAATGTATAGTTTTAAATTTTTTTATTTCCAAATATTTTAATAAGTAAATATAAAATTAAGAAAAACAAGCATACAATATAAGAAATAGAAACATTACATTAAATATCTATCATAATATTATCATTTGATATAAAAGCTAGAAAATTAGAATAAATCTATACTAATAAAATGGACCTTTTGAGGCTCCATAGAGCGTCCACATCAGCGAAAAAAATCTTCTTCCGAAAGATGACACATGACATTGTTACTAAAAAATAAAAAAATAAAAAATAATAAATATACAATATAATATAAAAATAAACAATAGGTAAAATACAATTAAGAAATGAATAAACTAAATTAAACATCTCTCTGAAAAAATATATAGTAAAATAAATAATAAGTATATATACATTATAAGAAATATACATTATAAGAAATATAAATATTATATTAAACATTTATCGTAGTATTGAAATAAATAAATATACAATATAATGAAAAATACACAATAAGTAAATATAAAATATCAAAACAGGAAAAACTAAATTAGACATCTATAAGAAAAATGTAAAGTAGAATAAATAATAAGTAAATATAAAATATAAGAAATAAAAATATTACATTAAAAATCTATCATAATATTAGAATAAAAATATATAATAAGTAATATACAATATAAGAAATATAAAAATAACATAAACATCTGAAAAACGTAAAGTAAAATAAATACTAAGTAAATATACAATATAAGAAATATAAATATTACATTAAACATCTATAAATAATATTTACCATTTGATATAAGGGCGAGCAAAAAAAATAGAATATGTAATTATAAAATAGAAGAAAAATAAATAAATAAATATACAATATAAGAAATGGAAAAACTACATTAACTTCTATCTTAAAATGTATTGTCTTACATTTTTATTATTTACAAATATTTTTATAAGTAAATATATATATACATTATAGGAAGAAATAAATATTAACTAAATATAAAATATAGGAAAATAT
>NC_027756.1:50999167-51001277 GCF_000695525.1 Brassica oleracea var. oleracea | reverse complement strand
TCTATCGTAATATCACCATTTGATATAAAAACAAGAAAATTAGAATAAATAAATAAACAATATAGAAAAATTCTCTAGGATAGCCATTTTTAAGCTTTTGTCACAAAAATAGCTTTCAATAAGAAAAATGACCAAAAACGTTTTATTAAAGAGTAAAAATACATTTATACCCTAGGGTTACTAAACTAGACTTAGGGTTTAGAGTTAAGGGGTGGGTTTTGAGGATAGGGTTTCAAATTTTTTTTTAAAAAAAGAAAATTTAAAATAAAAATGAGTTATTTTGGTCATTTTCCTTATTGAATGCTATTTTGTGACAAATTTTTTTTTAAAAAATCTATTTGAGAGAGTTGCCCTATAATATAAGAAAAATTAAATAATAAGTAAATATACAGTATAAGAAATGAAAAACTATATCAAACATCTATCTTTTTTTTTTATCAACCATCTATCTGAAAAATATATAGTTTTTTGGTTTTTTCTAAGGAAATATGTATTTACACAAACATACAATTCAGAATTTTGTTGTTGTTCAGAATACAACGTCCAAAATAATAGCTATATAGTTAACATTTGAAAATTAAAATAGCTCCGCGCGTAGCGCGGATTAACTCCCAGTTACAATATAAAAAGAAACTAAGACTGCATGTGTGCGTCTAATACTAGAAAATATATTCATTTGCTTCCTTTTTATAGAAAATATCTTTTTGGTACTTTTGTTTTATGTTTTTGTTATATTTTCCAAACACCATTAATTAAATAGTCAATTTAATACATGTCTATAAGTTATGGGAAAACATAATTACAAAAAATTTCTGAAATAGTTAATGATTGGATATTAAAAAGTGAATTTTATGTTTGTCTAAGATGTATCAAAAACTCGGATTTCACAGTAATCAAAATAAGATTATTACAAATTTGACAATCATATCTATTTATCCAAATAGATGAAGATAAAATTTAAGGATCTTTAACATTTTATGAGTACAAGGAGCATACAACTTTCAAATGTACACATGTGTTCAAGTTCTATTGCTTTAGCCATAATTTGCCTATTTCTTTTATCCAGTTATAAGTTAAACAATCACGAAATTTTATTTAGACAATACATATACTATTTAAAAAATTAGGATCATATATTTACATGCAGTGATAGCCAAAAACTCAACAATTTGTTTTGCTAAAACTGCATAACTAAATATCTAACAAAATGCAATAATTATTAAAGCATTAGGAGATAAGTAAAATTTTGACATTTTGAAAAAAAATATTTAATTATGATATGCATTTTAACATTTACATATATGTATCATAAATATAAATACTATAGTAACTTAAATTAAGAAAATAAATAAAAATCGCGGGCGTAGCCCGGGCTTACCCTAGTATGAAAATAAAATAAAAAGACTCAGTTATTATTTCAAAATGCATGTAATATGTTATTAAAATGTATTATCTTATTAATTAATAATGTGTATAATATTTTTACTTTGTAATTTATTGCTAAATAAAAATTTTATGTTTTTTATCAGTAAAAGGACTACAGTGTAAAATTTAAAACTTCTGAAATTGAGTTTAAAGTTGTTTTTTCGGAGAAAAGTGCCATCAAATTTCAAATTTGAAGTTTTGGCAACTTTCTTACTTTTGGAGATGGTCTTAAAAAACCGCCGGAGCATTGGATCCTCTTTCTGTTTCCACGTGACCAATCGCGGGCCGCCACGTGCCGTGGGGCCCGCGCTACAGTGATGCACCCGGTTCACTGGGAAGAGATGGAAAAAACAAGTTCATCACTATTTATTATTTTAATTTTTTTTTTTTTTTGGGAATCTGTGTAAACTCCCTCGTAAGTTTACTAATAGGGTGCTCAGACGACGTTACACTGTGAAAATGACAATCAATCAAGCTACCGCACTATTCCCACTACGTACTCCCCATTACTTCTTTAATTCACCTTTCACCTCCTTCGTTGCATATAAAATGAAGTGTATGAGCAACAAAGCAAAATCTTTTGCTTATCGAAATCCAGAGTTCGTATCCCTTATAACTGAAACCCCTCCACCATGGCGACTTCTCAAGTTCACTTCTCGGAGCTGAAGGCTGGCCACTGGATAGA
>NC_027756.1:50994737-50999067 GCF_000695525.1 Brassica oleracea var. oleracea | reverse complement strand
ATTTAGGGTGTATCAACATCGTTACATGCTCATTAAAATATATATACGAACAGACGGACGAGAATGAAAGTGCTTCAAATCATAGTCTTCACCAAAACTTGGGATTAAAACTAAAGTGGCTGATGGAATTTAAGAGAAAACAGAGTAATGAGACACACCAAATATAACACTCAAATGATTTCTTTGGACACAAGTAACTGGTATGTGTTGGGAAATTTTAGTGATGTTTGATCCTTCGATGTAAAAACAAAAAGATGCACATTTAGGGGTTTTGGGTGATCCACTTTCTCTTATTCTCAAACAAAAAGATATTGGATTCTTATTAATTTGCAAATCACTTTTGAAAATAAAGCAAGTATTAAATTAATTGAATTTGGTAAAAAAACAATAGTCTAGTGATACCGAACCGGACGTAAACCGGTTCCGACAGAAGCAGAGACAGGGGAGCGTGAGTAAAATTGGAGTTATTTCGATAATAGGGTTCACATAAATCACTTTACTCTTCTTTCTATCCCAAACTTTTTAACAGACGGAGAGAAGCTCCATCTCTCTCTTCTCTCTTCTCTCTCCGTTGTCCAAATCGAGCTGTCTTCACTTCCAGTGTCCGATCGAGGAAGAGAAACTAGAATCTTCACCATAAATGCTTCTTCTTTCTAGGGTTACTTATCAATCTCCTAATTCTAGGTATCTTCTTTCTCTTATAGCCTTTTCTCAGTTATAATTCAGCAAAAGATAAAAAAAGTTATCTCGAAAGTTTGGTGCTTTCCTTTCCCAGAATCGTTTCCGTGTAACACGGGTTTGCGTTCGTATACATAGTTAGCTGGTTTTTAAGAACTTAGATCTTACTGTTAGTCACATTTGTAATCCCCAGTGTTCGATAGATCTAATTTGACTCGAGCAGTGTTTGTCTTTTCTTATTGATTTCTCCTTTGTTCCCCCTCTTAAGATTTTTCGAATTTTTTTTTTGGACCACTCGATTTCACCCTGTAAGATCCACTCTCACCTTTCGTTTTCACGATTTGACGACTTGCCCACATAGAAATAGTTTTCCTTTTTTTTTTTAATTTATTCACTACTCCAAATAGTTCATTTTTATTCAAAACTGTAATTAAAAGATTGTTCTTTGTTTTTGTTTTTTTTTTATGTATAGATTAATTTGATAACAACATCAAAGCAGTAATGGAGAAAGCATCTTCACAAGAGTGTCCCTATCCAGGATGCTTCTTCTGCGTGATGAAAGAAGGAAACCCAAACAAACGAAGATCATGCATCCTCAAGTTCTTCCGCGACCTCCCTTCCCAAGACGACGACGGCCAAGTCCTCCCCATCAGCGGCCTCTGGAACACAGCCATGGCCCACCCCAACGACCCCGAGTTCATCGACCTCGGCATCTTCGAGTGCATGTCCGCCCTCATCTGGAAAGGCCTCAAAAACCGCCGCTGGCTCTCTCACGACCAGAACATCTACATCCCTTACTACGCCGCCCACATCATCGGCTCCTACACCATGAACATGGAGGAGTTCGCTGAGCGGGCCGTGGAGGCGGGAGTTATCCCGCCTCTCGTCGAGCTCCTCAGAGGCAGGCTCACCTGGGTGGAGCAGAGAGTGGCGGTCCGCGCTCTAGGGCATTTGGCTACTTACCCGAGCACGTTCTCCTCCGTGGCGAGCCACGGAGAGATACTCGAGTTGGCTATACAGCTTGGGATGAGCTCGCTGGAGATTGTTTACTCTCATTTTTACCAGTTCCCGGATAGGAGGTTGAGTTACCATTGCGATCTGCTGACACGTGGCATGGGAGGCGTTGAGATGGAGTCGAGAAAGGCCGAGGAGTGGGCTTCCCAGCTGCAGTGTTGGTCTCTTCAGCTTATCAACTGTTTCGCGTTTAAATCTGAGTTTCTTCCCGCTTTGTGCAAGCCTGAGTTTCTTGTGAGTCTTCCCGTTATGTGGGGAGGTCTCGTGAACGAGAACTCCCCCGCTGGGATTGGTCTGCTTAGGACGATCTGTCAGCATAAGCTCGGCCGCGGACCTGTGTCCTCCTGTTCTGGAATGATGGAGGCGTTGTGCAATATCGCTCGCTCTTCTGATGATTGGCAGTACATGGCGATCGAGTGTCTCCTCTGGCTGCTCCAAGATCCGAACACTTCTCACAAAGTGGTTGATAAAGCCGTGCCTACGCTCGTGGATTTAGCAGAGATCACAAACTTGGGAGACCACAAGAAGCTAGGAGACTCCATTGTCAGCGTTCTTCAAGAATGCGACTCCGTGGGGAGCCGCTCGAGGGAGTTGATAGAAGAGACGGTGAACGTTAGGCAGAGACTCAAGTGGGAGAAAAGTATGCCTAAAGAGGATCTCCACATCAAACAAGCGGCAGCTCTGGTGGTCAAACTCGAAGGGAACTCTCTCTTTTCGTCGGGAGATATCGCAGGCGCGGCGGAGAAGTACTCTGAAGCGTTGTCTCTATGTCCGATGAGGTCGAAGAAGGAGAGAGTCGTGCTGTACAGCAATCGAGCGCAGTGTCATCTCCTGCTTCAACAGCCTCTGGTTGCTATAAGCGACGCCACGCGCGCGCTTTCTTTGCACAACCCTGTGAACAGGCACGCGAAGAGTCTTTGGAGGAGAGCTCAGGCTTACGATATGTTGGGATTAGCTAAAGAGAGTTTGTTAGACGCGATTCTGTTTATTAATGAGTGTTCTCAGTCGAATGATCCGGATCTGTCCATGAGGCAGAACAAGGTTCCTGATTACGCGGAGAGGCTGGTGAAGAAGCAGATGAGAGCTGCTTGGTTGTTTAAAGAGGCGGCGTTGAAGCATGGAGGTGTGCATAGGAAAGGGGAAGAGAGGGAAGTGTATGGGAATGAAAGCGATGATTCGGAGTGGGAAACTGCGAGTGAGAGTGATATTGGAGATGATGGGAGGGATCATATGGGACTTGATGATGAGGAGGAGGAAGAAGAAGTTGAAGGACATGGAGAGAAGTGGAAGAACCGGGAGAAATCTAGTGATAAAACTGAGAAAACTTCTTCAAAAGGTAAATTATCTGCCTGTTTAGTTGCATGATTATGATTATTAAGACATTGTCTGATTTTCAATTTAGTTAATAGTTTTTTTTCGGTGCCTACATCTGTGGGTTTATTCAGGTATGAGACATGGATATAGCATAAAGCTAGCAGAAGAGGATATGTGAAGAAGACCTGAAACAATGGGTTACACAACAAGGTCCTTGAAAGAAGTTGAGAAGAAAAAAATTGTTTTGTTTTCCCAGTGATTTTATTTATTTTTGCCTTGGTGTGTGTATGTGTAACTAAGGATTATTCAAGAGGATGTCAGTTTCAATTTGTATAAATTACATTCTCTCGTCTTAAGTTATGGTTTTATGGGTTTTTTTAAATTTGGAGATTGTAGATTTCTTTGTCAATGACTGGGAGAGATTTTAGATGAAAAAGCATTTCTTGTTTAATGAAAGATCTAGCATTCAATCCATGGTGGATGACACGAGAGTTAAAATTTGATTGGAGGAAATAAGATATGTACCAAAGCACTATTCATTTTTTTTACTTTAGGGTTGAGATAATCTTCCAGACTTCTTGTGTCTTTTTCACTAATAGCAGTGATATTTCTTTATAGACGATTGCACACAGTTTATAATGCTGTCCTTTGGATATCAACAGGGGTTGTGTACTGTCCCTTTCATATTTGTGAAAACGAGTGTTGGATATGAAAACATATTTCAAATTACAGTATTTTTGCACATTTTCTTATGTAAGAACCAAAGTCTTTCTTTGTATTACTATCATTGATCATGGGATTTGTGGCTCATACCTTTTTTTTGTAGTTTTATATTTTGAGTCAAATTCCATACTCAACATTGTTATTATGAGGTAATAACATTGTTACCTATTATGAGTCAAATTCCATACTCATTTGTACACACAAGTAATTGACTAGTGTCTCGTATAACATCTGCTCTATTAAAATAGAGTCCGAAATTTATCTATCATTAATGTTGTCATTTAAGTTTTGGACTGTTTCAAGTTTGTTAGAAAACTGCTTAATTTATGGACCATTTCAAGATTGTTACAATCTAATTATTATATAACACACTGCTATTACAAATGGAACCGGACAACTTCCATTAAACCAACATTTAAATCTATTAAAAGTAAACCAATATATTGACACGATTTAATTTAATTCTGGATGTACTCTATTATAAGTATAACAAACGAATTACGTTCTATGTAATCTATTAATGTAGACCGACTGTATATATACAATTATATTATCGATACAATAACTTTGATTTGGACCTCTTTTACTAAAGATGATACTT
>NC_027756.1:50971760-50994044 GCF_000695525.1 Brassica oleracea var. oleracea | reverse complement strand
AAATCTATTAAAAGTAAACCAATATATTGACACGATTTAATTTAATTCTGGATGTACTCTATTATAAGTATAACAAACGAATTACGTTCTATGTAATCTATTAATGTAGACCGACTGTATATATACAATTATATTATCGATACAATAACTTTCATTTGGACCTCTTTTACTAAAGATGATACTTTGCTCTAAGTTGATTTATAAGTTTCTCATCGACGTAATATCATCACACAAAGAATATGTATGTGTTTGGTTCCTCTTTTCTTGAGTAGATAGATTAGATACAATCTTTTTACACCGCAATATGTTAATTTGCTCTAACTTGATTGAATCTTTGTTATACTTAGAGATACCTGCCATTATGAACACACGTATGTCATTAAATAAACTTCAATCACATATAAACTTCAATCACATAATTTCATAAGTGCCAAACTTAAGAATATAACTTTTGCAAAATTTCTTTTTTTGAAATACAGAATAAGTTAGAAATTACATGTACTTTTAATTATTTCAAATTCTTATATCTAATCTATTAATTTAGGATCCTATTTTATCTACTATTAACAAGTTATAGTAGAACCACTTAAAGAATTAGGTAATATAACATATTTGATTATTTACATTAATAATAAACCAACTATAAATTTGATTTTTTTAATTATAACAAAATCTATTGAGAAAGAATCTAACAAAATATTACTAAAAATTTTAAATATTTTTATACAATAACATATTAATTAATTTTGTAATTAGTAATATAATATTGTTATAAATCAGTGTTAACAAAACTTTTATTATAAAACAAGAAAATAAAAATTATATATTATTCTTTATAAATTCTATAATTATATTCTGTGTTATATAAAAATATAAGTGCTATATGAATTAAATATGAAAAAATTCTATTAAATAGGTAAATTAACAAAAACAATTTAAAAAATCATCTAAATAAATTATCACTCATCATTAAAGTGGGTTAAAATTTGTAAAATATATAAACCAAAAACAATTTTTACAAAAATAAATTTATTAAAATATGTTAAACTTTTATATCTACAATTATATATTATCTTTTTATTTATTTTGAAACTCTCAACAATATATTGTTTAAAATGTTTATATATAAATATAATAGTATATAATAACCTTTAGTTCATATACTATTTAAAAAATATGTTATTAGAAAACTATTAAATTTTAATAATTCATTTAAAATATTAACGACGAATCAAATTTTAATTATATTTTTTATTTTAATTATAAAGAAATATGTTGAGAAAAAAATAGAAAATATTACCAAAATTCAAATATTTTTTATAAGATAGTGTAGCAACGTAGTAACAAAAACAAATTCAAAATTCATGTAATCTTCCAAACTGAAAAATAGTTGTGTAATTTTTAAAATTTTCTTGACAAAATATAAAATTTTAAAAATAAATATTCAAACACAAAATGATATATTTCAAATTTTACAAAAGATAATATCATAGATAATAAAGAATAATTTTTTGAAATGCACCAAGAAAAAACAAACTATATATGTTGTAAAAATTAAAGCAATCTAATATTTTGAAATCTTAATTAAAAATAAAAAGAAAACTCAATATCATAACATCCAAAATATCATATATCAATAAAATTTACTAAAATAATGTGTTATATGCTACTATATATAAATCTACTAAAATAATAGGGATATATTATTTAAACAAAACAGTGTTTTCCTTATAAATCCTGCTAAATACTAAAATAATATATGTTAAATTACATTTTTTAAACACAACATGTAAATATAAATTATCTTAAACATATTTTTTTCTATAATATAAATAAATAAAATTTTAAAATGTATTATAGAAAAATGTATAAATTAAAGAAAAAAACGTATTTTAAAGGAGATTATCCATTTGATTATTTTATATTGTTATTTTATTGGACCTAACTCGAAAATATATTAGTAAATAAAAATGTAAAATGTATGAAACAAGTAACTATATGTTAATAATGTCGAATAAAAATATAAAATAAAATTATGAGTTACACAATATATAATAATAAAATAAAATTTGTATATTTAAAACATTTGTAATAATATCAAATATATTTATAAAATAAAAAATTATTCGCACGGACGTGCAGGTTAAAATCTAGTTGTTATTATTCAAATTTAATCGTGTTGACTCTATTTCAAAACAACTTTGGGCTATTGGATGGTGTCCACGCGAAATCTAATATGTTAGTGTCTTCAAAATGGCATTTTGCATTAAATATTATTGTAAGTGGATACAGAAAATTCTATATGGGGATGAGGTGATCAAATTATCTCCCAAAACTATGGGCAAGAGTCATTTATTATTATTTCGACCCTTGGTCCTTACTCCTTAGTGATGCTCAAGAGTTTAGTTTATTAAATAAAATCGTCACTAACATAATAATTCGAATATAATATTGATTAGAAAGTGGAAACTAGTGTAGAGTTTCCTCAAACATTCTCCATACATAAATACTGATGATTTGGCCCATGCACATATTCATAACACTCACCTTCATTCCTCTAAAATCTTCTCTACTTATTATTCTCTTGTAGAAGAAATAAGATTCTTGATTTGACTGGAAAGTTTCAAGAAATGGGTGTCGTGAGGAACCTTTGTTCTCTTAAATTTGAAGTAAAAATCGTGGAAGCGAGAAACGTAGAGCTCAAGTCATCACCAAGCTCTCTCTTCATTAGATTCTATCTCCATGCAGGAAGTAACCGTAAGGTTGAACTAAACACTACAGAGATCTGTTCAAGACCAGACAACGATGTCACGATATGGAACCAATCATTCGGTTTGGAGTGCCAAGGGGACGAAACCGCCATCGAGGAACTGAAGCAAGAAAGCGTCCTTTTCGAGCTGCGAAGAAGGAAAACGACATCGTTTATGGGTAAATGGTCGAGATCAGAGTTGGTGGGTAGAGGAGAGGTTTCTTGGAAATCGGTTATGGAGTCGGATGGGATGGAAATAGAGAGATTTGTAGTGATGGGTGAGAAGAAAGATGGAGAAGATTGTAATAAGCCTCTTATGTTGAAGATAGGTTTGAAACTTCAAGCTTCAAAGTTGGTGAACACTAAGAGAGTTGAAGATCTTTGTGGGTGTAAAGATTGTAAGACATGTGATTGCTTAGATTATGAAGCTTTTGTTGTGGCATGTGCGTTAGATGGTATCTAGTTTGTAATAAATAAGATCTAATTCAAACTAATTTGAATGAGTCGTTATAAATAATATTTTTATATGATTCAAGACCCGAATAAATTGTTGCAATAAAACTAAGGATCAGTTACCAAAAGATAATGACGAACACTTATCAATCATGTAGCTGTTTTATTAAAGACAATGAAACGATGATGTTGTTTTAAGAATGGTCATGACCGAGAAGGGCGAGAAGCATGTCCTTGTAGTCACCAGAAGTGTCATTAGCAATGGCTCGATCAAGAGGAACGCTGTTCCTGCGTAAGTATTCCTCTTTGATCCGCTCCATGTCGACTTCAGCTCGTGTAGTGACCACTCTAGTGAGTGCCCATTCGTCTGTACCCACCTTGTTGATGGCTCGACGTAGAACCTTCTCATAGTACTTCTCTGGATATGTCAAGCATTTGATCGTGGTTTTGAGTAGTTGAACATATTCATCTTCTGAATCTTCCTTTAAATACTTGTTAATGGAACTTCCAAACTTGTCCTTGAAGTGATTAAGGGTGGCCATGATCTGAGCTTTGCTCCTTGTTGTCAGGATTCTGATGAGATCTTCATCAGTGTAAGCCTTCTCAGTAATCTTCTTGTGAAGTGTCTTAGCTTCTGAAGAAGCCAGCTTCATGTTGACCTCATCAGCGTTTCCATCGTACCTAAAGGTGCTCACAAGAGGAACCAATAGCTGCATTTTTTTTTCCACAAGTGATTAAATTAAAGCAACAACACAACATTAGCAATTTCTCTTTTTTTTTTTTAATATTTTAACAACGAGTTAAGAGATGGAAGCTCAAGAATATATATGTGTTTTATGAATACCTTTCGGATATCTCCAGATGTGTGGTACGCAACATCCTCCTCAAGAGAGGTCTTGTAGCGAGCTTGGTATGCTTGCTTGGCTTTGAAAAACTCAAGAGCAGGTCTAGTACAGGCGATTTCAACAAGAACCCAGTTGTTTTTGGTGAACATCTTGGTAGATTCTTTGGCCAAATATGCATCTCTCTCTACTGGCTCAAGAGTCCACAACATCACAGCTCTCTGTTTTCAAACAAACCATTATAGTATACTCAGACCAAAACAAGACAGAGAAGATATAGAGATTTTTGTTTCCTTTGACAAACCTCAAAGTCACCGGATAGCTCTTTGTCTAATTCATTGAGAAGGTTTTTGTTGTAGTTAGCTGCATAAACAGCACGGATTAAGCTACGTTGCGCTGCGTTTCTATGTGCCAAGATTGATATGATCATCCCCTCGTTTGTTCCCCATCCTGCACCACATCCACACACGCAAAAAAAGTCAGGAATATCTCAACGGTGATGTTGAGAGACACTGTCGAAAATTAAACTTTAATTTTCGAAAGCCAATAACTCAATATCTTCATATATACTTATTTCATCGTCAGTTACAACTTACAAACTGGACGGAACTTTTGTTTTACACGCATTTTTGTATGTTTTTTCCAGGCATTTTTGTATTTTACTAATGTCTTTTTAAAAAAAAATGATTTCATCATCAGTAACAAAACACTTAAGTCTTCCATTCATTGTACTAAAAATTGTGATTTACATAAGCTTTGAATCGTTTGAAAAGAAAAAAAAGAGGTTACCCATAATCCATTTCTTACGAAACTTATATATATATATATACATATTATCAACCAAACTAGCTAGATCTGTAGATCATTAGACGTATAACAAAAGTAAACGACCAAACATTCAAACCCCTCATATAATAGGATAATGATTTGGAAATAGATATAGCTACTGAATGATATATAACCAAACAAAAAATATTAAAAAATATAGACTTCATGCATCAAGGTGAAGTCTAGTTTTAACTTTTAATGAAGAGAGATTGGAGGAAAACCTTTAAAGGCCTTGCGGAGCTGCTCGGAGTCTTCTTCGGGAAGAGGAACATTTGCAGGAATTTTGAGAGACGCCATCGTTCGACCACTGAATATTCTTTCCAGTTGTTTTTTTTGTTTTCACTGTTTAAATGAGACGGAGAAACTGGGGGACGAGGAACATGCACATCGTCTTAAATAATGAAATGATTTTTTAAAAAATATTAAAAAAATATTAGTAATTTAAGTAAATATGTAAATGTGAAACCTTTTTATTTATTACTACAGACTGTGTAATCCATGTGACAGAAAAAGTCAAAAATAAAATTGGCAAAAAAGGTATTATATCTTTGCCTTTTATCATTAGGTGGACCTTGTTCAAAAACTCGTCCGCGGAGCCGATTACTCGGCCGAGTATACGTGATGCGTAGGTGGAACGTGGCGACTTGGGCCAAATCGGATGCTTTCTACGCTGAGCCATGTACGAACGCTTAATACGTAGAAGCTGCCGTATTATTAATAAATTTACTTGGCCCAACTCGTGATTTCCTTCCTAATAACTCATGTTAGCAATCCAATCCTCAGCCAATCGTAAGTTCTCATATCTTTTCACACATAAAACAACATTCCTTTTTTTTCTACTTACATTTCTCATGTTTTTTTTTCTAAAACCCTAATAGCGAAAAGCAAACCCCTAAATCCCTACAATTTGGTCTTTTTATAAATTATGAATTTAAATATTGATGATGTAATATACATAAATATGTATTATACGTGTGTATATAGAGTATTATACATTAAAAATACAAAAATTCATCTCCGAGTACTCTCCGATTTTTCTCCGCGTTTTTAATAAATCGCTAGGCCCGTGTGCGCTGCACGCGTAGCGCCTAGCGAGTTTCCAAACAAGGGGTGGACGTGGACTGTACTAAAAGCATTTCTAATATGGAAATAAAATATTTATAGACTTTTTATTTTTAATAAAATAACTATTTATATTTAATATCCAGAGTGATGACTGAATATGCATTTGGCTTTCAAAGATAATAACAGAAGAATAATCTGAGCTGTGAAAAAATTCTCATATTTTGTTGACCAAACAAAATCATATGCTACATTCTTATTTGGTTTATAATTATTCAGTTTCAGAAAGATGAAAGAATGACAAGTCTTTGTGAGTATAGAGACTCTCACCCCAAATAACTCCCATGCAAAGGTTGTTTCATGATAAGATTAACGGTAGAAATCAAACAAAAGAAACTGAAAAACACTCATAAATCCTTCAACAGTACAAGATTGCATGCAAGATCAATCTTTTTTTTTTTTTTGAAACACTCATGCAAGACCAATCACAACTGTTTTATTTAACATAATAATATATAAGACTTTGCTCTCCCTTTCTCTCGCAAATATTGTTTTAACTTCAAGTATGGCATGTCCGATAAGAGCTAGAAGAATATCCTCATAGGCACCATGGGTGTCTTTGGCAATGGCTCGGTCAAGTGGGACACTGTTCCTGCGCAAGTATTCCTCTTTGATCCGTTCCATGTCGAACTCAGCTCGTGTGGTGACCACTCTAGTAAGTCCCCACTCGTCAGTTAATTCCCATTTTGTTGATGGCTTGACGAAGAACTTTCTCAAAATACTTCTCTGGATAAGTCAAGCATTTGATCACGGCTTTAAGTAGCTGAACATATTCGTTGTCGGAATCCTCTTTAAGGTATTTCGTAATGGAAGTTCCGAACTTATTTTTGAAGTGATTGAGTGTTGCACTGATTTGAGCTTTGCTTCTTGTTGTCAGGATTCTAATGAGATCTCCATCATTGTAATCCTTCGCCTCCATCTTCTCGTGAAGTATCTTAGCCTCAGACTTAGCAATCATCATGTTTACTTCATCTCCATCGTACCTAAAGGTACTCACAAGAGGAACCAAGAGCTGCATATAGACAACGGCATGCGTACAAATAATATGACATAGTATATGATTTAACTTTGTTATGAATTCACGTAAGAGTCTTCTTCTAGTAAACAAATGATATGTAATGATGCCTTATATTTGTTTTGTATTGATTTTGAGATGCAGGCTCATAAATTTTAACATACTTATATATAATACCTTTCGGACACCTCCAGATGTGTGGTAGGCGACATCTTCTTCAATAGATGTCTTGTAGCCAACTTGGTATGCTTGCTTGGCCCTGAAAAACTCAAGGGAAGATCTAGTACAAGCGATTTCAACTAGAACCCAATTGTCTTTGGTGAACATTTTTGTTGATTCCTTAGCCAAATACGCATCTTTCTCTGCTGGTTCAAGTGTCCACAACATCACAGCTCGCTGTATTTGATTTTCAAACAAAACATATAGAGTTTACAGATCTGTCGTACTATACTAAAAGAAAACAATATATACAGAATTTGGATCTTTAACGAACCTCGAAGTCACCAGATAGCTCTTTGTATAATTCCTTGAGCAGATCCTTATTGTAGTTAGCAGCATAAACAGCACGGATGAAACATCATGTTTAGATCTATTGGATTTGTATAAAAACTGAATTCTTAGTTATATTTCTTCAGAATTAAGAAATCGACATTGTTAAAGTTATATTTATGGGATTTAAAAACTTATTATAGGTAAAAACAAACTGATCAAGGCTTTATGTCATTCGTTTCTTGTTTAACTCCAAGACATAGCCGCAGGGGTAACGTGGTTGGTGCTCAGATAAACGTGAGTGGAGCAGTTGGTTTGTTTGGCAACCAAATACTGAAAATCTATATAAATAAACATATAACGTAACATCATATACTCGTTACAACCTAGTTGTTTCCGTCTGTCTATTGCATTGGTATATGATTTTTTGAATGACCAAAACTGAAATTTATTATTTAAAACTTTTCTTCTCAAATTAAAGATTTATATATTGAATTTTTACAGAAACTCTAAACTGAAATGTAATAAAATCTATATACTGAACAAACTTGAACGATATATTTCATGACATGAAGTATCAAACGTTTTTAATCACATTACTGATGAAAAATGATAGAATTTAACTCTTGATTCCACTTAGTTTGTGTGTTCACTTTGGAAGCTACGCAAACTTAGTTCAAACAGATTGTGGTGCATCAGTAAAGCACAAAGCTAGCTAGGGCTTATGACATGGACATTCTTCTCCTCAAGCTGGTTCTTGGTCCCGTGGAACTTCGTCTTTGTGGCTTGTCTCTTGCTTCATCTTCTTCACGTTTTATCTGGAGTGACTTCTTAATCTTTTCCCAACGCAGCCCCCAGTTCTGTGTGCTCTTCTGTTTGCTACTGTTTAGCTTTTCATACACTTGATGAAGCTCATTGTAGTTATCCTGAAGCTCTGCCAACTTCCTCTTTACATTCTCCAGCTCTCCCTTGAGTGTGATTATCTCACTATCTCTGAATGTTCGTTTATCCTCAAGACCTTCAGGATTTTCTTCATTGGTCCCCGCTGCTTGCTTGTCTTGCATCATCATCATCCTTATCTTCACTTGTTCCGAGAAAAGCACCTGAGTATTGATCTTTGTTTATGATGAAATCAGTCACTCATATCAATTCTTTGACTTCAAGAACGGCTTGTGGAATATTGGAAAAAAAAAATTGCTCTATTTATCACATACCTGGACTATAGTTCTCAAAGGCAACCGATCATTTTGTGCAGCGTGGAGGCACGCATCAAGAGATAGTTTCTCACAGTTCATTGTTTTGCACAGTCTTCTCCTATCATGCTCTGATAGTGAAGGATGAGTCTGAAACAAGGAATAAACACAATTAACTGTTAAATGAATGTTTGGTTTGGAGATAAAAAATCACAAGAAGGGTTCTAGCTAGCTACTACCTTGAGAAACATATCAATTGCTCTATAGAGGCCGTCATGGCATTTCCAAGCGTTTTCAGGCAACGTTTCAGCTAGAACCTGAAACTTGGTGATGGGCAGATATGGATCTTTTGCAATCTCGGCTAGGTAATTGTCCAATAGCTTTGTTATGCCTGGCTTTCCTTGAACCTGTTGCTGTTCTTGTTGTTGCTGCTGTTCATGCATTACAAAATACTCAAGAATCCTGTGAACCACGTCTACATTGTATATTGTGTACTCCTCATGTGATCTGCGCATAAATCAACAAAGAGTTCTTTAGTTTAAGTACTTAACATCAGAGTTTTTTTCTTCTTTTTGAATACTAGTTCGGGGCCGAAACCATAATATATATATATATAATATTAGTTTCGTTTCCGCGGTCATTTGAACCTGGGATCCCTGACACAATGGCCCAGAGTCCTTTCCAGTTGAACTAACGACCTTTGATACTTAACATAAAAGTTGCTTAAGAGTACATTAAACTCACCTTGCTCCTTTTTGTTGATCTTCATTCTTGAAGTTAGGAATCAGGAGGTCACATACATTAGCATCTTCCAATGCCATACCGACTCTCTTCTCAAGATCAGATATTAAAGCTGGGGATGCCGAATACACAATCGCTGTCTTCAGCAACCTCAACAGAAACTGGCATGGTACTACTGCTTCAGGTTGCGTGGGAAGCACGCTTACTAAGCTTTCAATGGTTCTCTTTTGTTCTTGACATCCTAAAGTGCTTCCCTCTGTTCTTTCTCGTTCAACACTGAACTGAAACTCATTGTTTCCTGATCCATAACCTCGTATGCCTTCCATATCCTCATCGATTAGCGGCAACCAGTTCTCTGCGTGCTTCATGATGAGTCTACCTATAACCTCTGGTTTACCCCTTCGTGCGTTTACAGATGTCACAACTCTCATGAAGTGATCAAGTTGAAGGTTAGCTATACCATTGTATAGACTTCTCTCATTGTTTTCTACATCTTCCGGTATGTCATAACTATCATTGCATGCTTTCCAAGCTAGCAAGTCACAGCATCTTCTTACAATCTGGAGGTTTTCTGCCCATGGAGATAAGCTTGTACATGATCTCAGAACAGTGAGCGTGTCTCTCCATGAGGCAAGTACTACAAAGGTGATGAAACCATCTGTCTTGGAGATTAGATTCCCGTCTTGAAACTCTTCGGTCATGTACAGATACTCTGATGCACATCTCAGTGCAGCTACGTTGAGAGGATTCAAGTCCACCGGAAAACCGTAGCAGAATTTGAGAATGGTCTCAAACGTTTCTGCTCCTCCTGGGAAGTTCTCAAGCTTGAGATGATATCCATTCCCAGAAGCTGAACGCTGTAGCTCAGTATTGCTTATGTAACCACATTTGGTGATCAAAGGAAACTGTTGAAGACAAATTGAAAAAAAAAAAGATAACTGGACTCATGTGCATATATGTACACTTGAAGAGTGTCAAGCTACCATTATATATATAGAATATTAGAATACCTTGTGTGCTTGGAAGGTAATATCGTCGACTTGAATAGACAGATCATTAGGGATTTTAGATTTGACATACCTATCGAGAGATAGATTAGCTCATTAGCTAGCTACCTAAGACTCTTGCTGATTCTAATTTATGGACTATGACGTACCAGGAACGGTCTTTCTTCTCAAATCTGTTGGCTAATGCAACAACTCTATGTGGAACTACAATGCTTCTATTACAGACTTTATCAGCATCATCTTCAGAGCTCTTCAGCTGGCTTGCAGATGGTGAATCCATCCCCCTTTGATCTGCAAAACAAGGTAGGCTGGGAACACAAGTGTGAATTATTTGCAGGATAAAGATGAAATTTAAATAGTATATCAAGAGTGGGCACAAATAACGAGAGTAAATGTGAGAAGGTAGTATGTGGCTCTTGTATTGTATACGTTGAGAGTAAACAGTTGTGTTGTACCTTTCGTTGTGGAATTTAGAATGATTTTGATCTGAGGGACAGAATGTTTGTCATTAAATCATATATGTCTTTGTCATTACCAAAATCTTGTGGTCTGGTTAATCTTGATCGTATGTGTTATGACAGTTGTTTCCTCTCGAGAATAAAAAGCCAGAGTGTATTTGAGTTATTAGGTATCGGAAGAATGACAAAGACGTTCAGACAAGAGAACACTAGTAAGTAGATACCAAATTAATCATCAAGGTGTAAGGTCCTTATCGTACTGAAACAACATATTATGAGCTTAGGATCAGTAAAAACAAAACTATAACACAAATCCAACAGCATCTCCGGCTTCTTTAACAACTCCAAAGGGCATCATGGTGAAAACCAATAATTCTCTAACTCAACTAAAACCAGGACAGTGTAAAAATCATATGATCAAGTAATATTTTAACACAAAACTAATATTATAGTTGTGGTTCCGGAGAGAGATTCAAAACTTTTGATGACTAAAAAGTAAGGGCAATTTTTTTAAATGTTTTTTTTTAAAGTTTTTGTCACAAAAATAGTCCTGAAAAAATGACCAAAATAATCTATTTTTATTTTGAAACGTTTAATATTAATATTTTATATTTTAAAATTTGAAACTACACCTTCAAAATTTTACATAACTTATATTTACTTTTTAATAAAAAAATGGTCATTTTTCTCATTAACGGCTATTTTTGTGAAAATAAACTATCGGAACTTCTCAAAAAAAAATAAAGCAAATATTTTTTTAATATTTATATTTTATTTTTTTAAATTTGAAACTACACCTTCAAAATTTCACCTCTTAACTCTAAAACTTATTTTTAGATTAGTTAACTTTAGGGTATAAATGTATATTTACTTTTTAATAAAAATGGTCATTTTTCTCATTAACGATTATTTTTGTGAAAATAAACTATCGGAACTTCTCAAAAAAAAATAAAGCAAATTAATCTCTTTATTACTGAGGAGTCTGGTAATTGACAAAAAAAAATATACTATCTGCTCTTACCTCCTTTATGAGGCAAAACTCAAAGTTAGTTCATGCTGCATGTCTCAGCTGAAGCAATAGTATCAACTTTGGTAAAATTGAGTCTCAGTATATAAATAGTTTTAGGCAAATTACCGAAGAGAAATTTTCTATGATAGCATTTTTAAGTTTTTGTCACAAAAATATCTTTTAATGAAGAAAATGACCAAAATAAGTTTTATTAAAGAGTAAAAATACATTTTTAGCTTAGGTTTAACTAATTTAGACTTATGGTTTAAAGTTAAGGGGTGAGTTTTGGAATAGGATTTCAAATTAAAAATAAATAAAAATAAAAAAAATAGTTATTTTTTTTTTAAGAAATATTTTTTGTGATAAAAACTTAAAAATGGCTATTGGAGAGAATTGCCCATTAATGAATCAATGTAAAAGTCAAGGGTCTGTTCGTGAAATAATAAATAGTTGAAGAGTATAATAACTTGTGTGGTTGGCGGTTACAATAGAGAGCCGATCATAAAGACGCGTGTGTGGAATCCCAAATCTGAATCGCAAAACTCAGATCTGGAATGGCGGCGGTGACACCATTAGCGAAGTACAAGCTCGTCTTCCTCGGAGATCAATCCGTGGGAAAGACCAGCATCATCACTCGTTTCATGTACGACAAATTCGACACCACTTATCAGGTTTGTAAATTAACTGCGCGATCTACAGCTAGCAATCGTTTTAGTGTTCTTGTGTGTGTGTGTGTGTGGGAGAATCCGATCAGATTCAGAGTTTTGCAAAGGGATTTTGGTTTAATAGGATCTGAAACTCGTTGTTGTTGATGATTGTTGCAGGCAACTATTGGGATTGATTTTTTGTCAAAGACAATGTACATGGAGGATAGGACTCTTCGTCTCCAGCTATGGTATTATCATCTTCCACCTTTTCGTTTCATAGAGTTATATTAATCAAATGACCTTTTGCTTTTTTAGTTTCATCTTCTTTTGGAAAATCTATACACCAAACTGTAATTACGGTTAGAAAAAAACGCTTAATCCTTTAGGTATCTTTTTGTTCTATTTCTATATGTCCATGGAATCGTGCTACAAGTACCATGTATCTTTATTGACTGTGGAATTTTCATTCTTTTAGATAAATATATTGTTTTTGGTGTTTGATATATGTTGTGCGTTTCAGTAAGCGTTTGACTTTGTAATGGCACAGGGATACTGCTGGACAGGAGAGGTTTCGAAGTCTGATTCCAAGTTATATCAGAGATTCTTCTGTTGCTGTTATTGTCTATGATGTTGCAAGTAAAGCCTTCTGTGTGTTAACTTTTCAGACTTACCATGAAATGTTATCTTCTGTACAGTCTACAGAGTACCTTTATATACATCCCTGTTTTTAAGAATCATATAAACAGACTGTTAGATTTTGCAAGACTGTATGTAATGTCTAGTGCTTTTGTTTTTTCTTTCAATGTAACAGATAGGCAGTCATTCTTGAACACCTCTAAGTGGATTGAGGATGTTCGTACAGAGAGAGGTAGCGATGTCATCATTGTTCTCGTGGGTAACAAAACAGATCTCGTTGACAAGAGGTACCAAACACTTGACCTTAATAACATCAAATCCAATGATACACCTAAAAGAAAAGAAGCATGAATGAAAAAGTTACATTGGAAGCTTTTGTCATTCAGCTATCAATTTAACATTTCCATTTGACAGGCAAGTGTCAATAGAGGAAGGGGATAACAAAGCTCGTGACTTTGGAGTAATATTCATTGAGACGAGTGCAAAGGCAGGATTTAACATCAAGGTATTATCTATCCTCGTGAGTCATGACTGTAAAGATTTTGAGATTTCTTCGAATAACGTTGGTATTTTGGAAACTTGTAGCCACTCTTCCGCAAGATTTCAGCAGCATTACCAGGAATGGACACACTTTCAACAAAACAAGGTGATATGGTTGATGTCAACTTAAAGTCTTCGACCAATGCGTCTCAAGCGGAGCAACAAGGAGGTGGCTGTTCGTGTTGATTGAAATTTAAATATACTTTAACAGCAACAGAGTAGAACAAAGGATTCATTACTTGATTCTGGTATAAGGAAATAGATTTTTACTTGAGAAACTCTTACTATTCTTTAAATGTTTTTTCAATATCGAGCTGTGTAATAATGATGCTTAAAAAACTTGACAAGAATTGCTCATCTCGATTGCTCAATTTTTTTAAGCATATACTGTCAATCTCATTATAATAAAGTCAGCAACAGTGTATGAATAGAGATTCAATATCTCATATTAAAGTAACATTACTTAACTCACATGAGTTAAGATTTTAGACAAATGACACAGGGCTTTCTACTGTTGCCATCCGTATTGCTGGTTTCTACTACCACCCATTGGGTTCTGACCTCTCCCAGAGCCACCATGCTGACCACCTTGTGTGTAGTTAGGCGGTCCAACCCCGTAGGCACCACCATTAGGCCCTCTAGGCCCACCGCCAGCATAAGGAGCTCCCCGTCCTTGTTGATGATATGATCCGCTGCTGCTGTAACCTCCTCGGCTCTGATTATAACCCCTGCTCTGGTTTCCGCTAGGAGGGTACCGATTCGGACCAGGCGGACCACGCGGCTTCCCATAGTAGTGGTGGCTTGGTCCAGCAGGTACTTGCGGTGGTGCGTTGTTGGTAGGATGGGCAGGCCAGTGTGGAGCAGCAGCATGAGATTGGCCACCGTGTTGTAATGGAGGCAAGCGAGAGTGCTGCTGATGTGGATGCTGCAGTTTCTGTCTTTTTGCTGCTTCCTCTCTTTGTCGCTGCTCTTGCCGCTTTTTCTTTGTCTGGAACTCATGTGATGCCTCATATGTAGGTAGACTGTATATATGAAAACATTGTTTTAGTCAGAAGAATGATAATGCACAAACACACTGTCAAAAGCTAATACCTCTTTGGGTCACATGGCAGAGGATCAGTCCAAAAGTACTCGGCATCAAGAGCATCCTTTGCAGTTATTCTCTACACCGGGACAAAACAAAACAAAAATAACTTCGATGTCAAGAACAGGTCTAAATGGTGTTTTAAAGTATTCACTGCCAATAAGGATAAAGATCTCCAATACCTGTGATGGGTCAAGCACCAACATTTTGTCCAGCAGTTCAAGTGCATGGCGATCAAAGACTTGGTACCTCAATTCAAGAAAAGACAAATAAGACCTTATCATCACAGCATTTGCGTGGAAGGGAAGCTCTATATTTGGTATTGGTTTAGTTCACTTACTGTCCGAAGAACTCTCTCACGCGTCTCTTCAATGGCCGTGATGGCTTAAAATTGTTAAACCAAGGCATCTTGGTAACCCCAGGCCAATTATTTTCATCAGGTGATCCACAAAGCTCAAAAATCTTGCTCAATTGTTCATTCTGAAACAAAGTAGGAGATATAGCATATCAAACTTGTACATAGACAATAATCTAACCAGACTTGATGGTTACATAACAAAAGAGACCACATATCTAGTGGCTAGCTATTAATTCCAGCAGTAAATTGCAATGACCAGGTAGATCTTTATGTTATTATTGGCATCAAGGCACACTGCACTACTAGCATCTGACATGCAAAAGATGGAACTCTGACCTCATTTTTGCCAGGCAAGATTGGTTTTGCATACAAAAGTTCAGCAAATATGCAACCAACGGACCACATGTCAATTGCTGGGCCATACTTTGTGGCCCCGAGTAGTAACTCAGGAGGCCTGCCGCAATAAATGTAAGTCAGCAAAGTAACAACAGCTGATACATTAACAAACATCATAGTGCAAAGATATAAGACTTCAAAAGCATACCTATACCACAAGGTGATGACACGATTTGTGAGGTTTCCAGAATGATCCTGAGAATACATCCTTGCAAGCCCAAAATCAGCCAGCTTCAGCTGTCCCTCGTTGTCAATAAGGAGATTCGAGCCTGCACCAAGATCTAGAGTCAACAAAAAAGATACAAACCTAACATCAACAATGTAATTTGTGAGATGTTCACCTTTTATATCACGGTGGAGAATTTGGTGGGCGTGACAATAGTGAAGCCCGGTGAGTAGTTGCCTCATGTAACACTTTTTTTTTTAAATGGATTGAAATGTTAGAAACAAAGTTGAATTGCAAAGGCTAATTAATGGCTTATCTAATTAAAAAAGCTACCTTGATTTGAGGAATAGTGAATCTCAATCCAGGACGATCAGCGAGTCCAGTCAAATCATGGTCCATGTACTCAAAAACCATATAGATCCCTCCCTTGTATTTGTTGTTATCTATAATTTTGGTATAAAAGTCACGAACTGAGATTCTAACTAGAGAACTTGAAATAAGTATTCACAAACCTGGCTTTCCTTGGTCATCTGTGTCCCGACCTTTAATAGAGACAGAAACAGTCATGAAAGTTAGACTCTCTATGTAAACTAATCTCTGCGTGGGATGTGTGTTAATACAAATACATTACCGGGTGAAGTGACAATCTCTTTAAGCTCAACGACATTCTCATGATGCAGCTTCTTGAGAATTTTTATCTCCCGGATGGCAGTTATAGGGAACTGTATTACCAATTCAGAATAAGGTTTATTGCAAACAGAAAACGTGTCTTTGTATAAAAACAAATATAAAGGAGAGAATAATAATAATACCCCTTCTTTTTCATTGTCCATACGGATCTTTTTAAGAGCCACGATTTCACCAGTTTTGATATCTTTAGCCATGTAAACTTGCCTGCAACAACACCAAACAACAACAACGAACAATAAACATCTCTTCAGAGTTCAGATATAGATGCACAAAGACGCATATGCATTGTGAAAAGCCAAAACCCACAATCAAAAGCTGATTCTAACCCCAACAATTGATCAATCCCCATCAAAATAAAGTGACCCGAGTAAGGAAGTTTACGTCTTTTTGAATACCCAAAAGATCAAAACAGGATTCAAGTAAAAATTACGCCTTTTTGAATACCCAAAAAGTGGAAAGTGGATTGGAGTAATTACCCGTAAGTTCCTTCACCGATTTGTTCGAGCTTCTCGAAGCAATCAACGCTGCGAGATCCCCAGAGAGGAGGATGCTCCTCTATGTTTAGCTTCCCGGCATCTGCCACCGTCATATTCCTTTCTCCGGTGATTAAATTTCGCCACCTCCGATTTCCTTTTTTTTTCTCAGACAACTCCGCGTAGGTTCTCTAACTTTATTATACTGTCTGTAGCGTTTTGGGAACAGTATAAAAGTAAAGGTTTAAACCGGTTTGTAACTTTAAACCGACGAATTGCTCGGTTGAATCGATTTAACCGGTCTATCTTTTATGATTTGGATTACAACTTTGGGGTAAGCGAAATAACCAAATACTGAATTTAGATTCGTTACTATATAAAATAAAATAATTTATACGCGTTCGGAACCGGAATCAAAAATCGAAACCCCTTGGAAATTTACGGAATCTTGCTTCCAAAATTTTTGTAAAATAGTTTATCTTAAAACATATTGGAAGCTAACGGTTCTGTTTTGGAATTATACGCTTCGGTTTAAAAAAAACACAATGTCATAAATAAACAATAAATCTAAAATCAGGCATAAAATCTAAAATTTAATAATAGTAAAATAAAGAGAATAGAAATATGCAAGTATTAAAATTAATAGTATGAATTGTCTTTATGCATTGAATTTTTATTACTGATATAGCATATATATTTAAATATATTGTGTCAGATATTTATGAAATATCAAAAATAATTAATTGGATAATAGTTTTATAATCTTAATTTATTTATATTTTCACAATTATAATATAAAATCGTTTAAACTTTAAAGTTAGGGATAATTTGAAAAATATACCATTTATGATTTAGAATTTGAAAAATACATTTATTTTTTAATTTTTTTGAAAACTACACTTTCTTACATGTGAAAAGACATTTTTATCTTAATGTTAATTAAAACTAAAAAATTAAAGTAATTGAAAATTGAAACTACTACGTTTGAGATAGGTATATATATTCCTCAATCATACGATTTTGTTAGCATTTTATATTAGATCAATATTTATACTTTAATTTGATATACGTTCAATCTATGATTGAATTATAGATTATATTTTGATAGATTTTCTACCATGATCATTACTGTTTTTTCGTATGTATTTGCCATACCCAGATTTAGGTTTCCAAGAACCTCATTAATTTTGAAGAATTCTGTACGATTAAAATATTATTATGTTTACTTTTTTATTCGTTCATCTTTACAGTGGTGGTTGTTATTTATTTAGTTTAAACTTTAGAATTTGATGCAATGTAAAGCAAACATTTGATTCTTTTCATTTATATCTGTTTGTTTAAGTTATTTCATCACACATGAAATATATACGCAGTTCAAAAACAAAGTAATAGAAAAATAAAGGGAAAAAAAAGATCTAATAGTTTCAAATCAAAGAAAATAATACCAGACATTTAACGATGCAAAGTGGAGAAGATACGATTTACAATTTGAGTAGTGTTTCAAAAAGTGTTTAAACAAGCTCTATGCCTTGATTAAAATTGGAGAACAAAAAAAAGACTGGTGGTGACGTCTCAATTGCATAGGTAAAAACTATTTCTGTTTTTTCATTAAAATTATCAATGTAGATATTAAGATAATTATAAACATTTAAATTGGATAATTAAGTCATTTCATAATATATAAGTGTATTTTTCTAAAAAGCTAAAAACTGATGTAGATTTCAAAATATAATCTTATTAGAAGGTATTTTTCCAAATTTCCCCTTAAAGTTATTATAAAATAATAAATGATTTCTTTTAATTTGAACCATATACTTTTGGATATATGCTTCCAACCAGTACCAGTTTCCTAATTTTGTAAAAATAATTAGTTTCTACGCTTCAGCATACCCAATTCCTGTTTCATGTAATATATAGCTAATACTCCATGCTGAATTCAATTTCTCATCTAAAAAGACATGATTTTCTTTTTTGTAACGTGCAAATATCTTCACTGACGAGAGTCGTCACAGGATCAGGAGATCTAATTTGATGGAACAGAGACTCATATGCAGCTGTATGTGAAGCACGCAAAATCGAACCGAGAGAAGAAACCTTAGATCTCTGTTGGTGCCGCTAATGGGGATTCATGATTCTCCCGACTCCTCCCCGAAACCATTACATCTGTACGAGGTAAAATAAACTGATATCTCTAGTTTTGGACTGGAAGCAAACCTTATATTTCTTATGGATGAGCTCTAATTCGAAGTGGAATCAGCTACAATCTGCTTATGTTTTTCGAATGTACATATTGACTTGGGTGATGCATGGAGAAAGATTAGATATGAACCGATGGTATAATAATCTTTAAAGGTTTTTAACAATGGTCTCTCATCCATTCCACGATCCTAAAGAAGTTCTTGACTTGACTTGCAGATTTGGTTCATCATATTCACACAATGGGTTTGAGATATGGCTGATGTTGCAGGTTTCAAGGTAATCAGCCACTCTCTTGAGTGCATATGGTGATGAAACGTTAGTGGAGTTGTTCCACTATCTACTGCTAGTCCGGTGATTTCAGTGATATTTTATTCTTGAGTTTCTTATATGTCCAACGCATATAACTCTTCCACTTTCTGCGCCAAAGTTAATGCATAATAAGTCATGTTTATGTCTACATTCTTCATGAGAGAAGCCTTTGCTTACCATGTTTCAAGCCATAGGAGTTTGTTATCCAAGGAAGGTCGCTACAGTTCAATACAGGTATCTCAGCTTTAATTTTGGGTAGCTAGCAATAGTGGAAGATGCTAAGTTATAATAGTCAGATGTCCTGTTGTTTTCTAGTGCTACATGTTAATGTCCAAGGAAGATATCCAAGGAAGGTCGCTACAGTTCAATACTCCTGTTAATTTGCATGTAATGTTTGGTCATTTACAAAGAGGGTAGGTTCTCCAGATTTTCTAGTGCCATGTTGTTGCAATAACTAGATAGTTGAAATAGCAATGATCTAGTCCATGTTGATTCACCTAATACAATAGTTTTTATCTGAAGGTTAAGTCAAAGATTTTCTGAATGATCTATCTGCCCACAATATTGTATAGGGGAAATTGTCAAAAGTATAGACTTTAATTGCAGAATTTATTCATTGTTATTTCTTTTCACAATTATCTTGACTTGGGGTTGGCATCTGTAATCACGTGTGCTGTTCATATTCATCAGTCTACATTTTACTTACAGATTCTAATCCTTAATCTCAATAACAGAGACTACGTCCTCAACTTTCCAGCTTAGCATCAATCTTTTTGTGTCTGGAAAAGATAGGGACAAATTTGAAGCTCTAGGGGATAGGTCAGTGTGTCCTTAATGTTAAGTGCTACCAGTATAGAATAGGTACAAAACGCGTAAGACAAAGAGCAGATCTAAAGGCGACTTATGAGGTTTGCTCAAGGATAGATTTTTGTTCTTTATTGGAACTCATTTTAAAGGACCTGACTTACCAACCCCAACCATGTGTTTTAGAGTTCGGCACAGCTTTTTAAGATGCTTTTGTATTTTGTATACTATCCTTACGTATATATATATTCATGCAGATATCTTCGTAGTTTTTGGGTCAGGTCATGTGACTTTACTTTTCATGCAAAAAGCTTCCCCAGTCTTTTGTCTTTAAACTCTTATACTTTCATGAAAAGATCAAACACTTTAGCCTGGTTGCTTTAAGTCTTTAACTACTACCTTCTTAAAAGCAACAATGTTGATTTTTACAGGGTTTTTCAGATTTTCTTATTGTCTTCTGCTTGATGCTTGCTGGTGAGGGGGGCGGTGATCTCGAAGAACATAGCGAGTGGCATGGCGACTCTCTTACTTTTTGAGGTTCGTAGATGCGTCTTCCCATTTCTTCGTCTCATCATTAGTATACGCATTCAGTACAATCTTTAATGCATCATATGTGCACTCCAAGCACAAACTAACTAACTACGGTAAAAGTATTTCAAAATTTTATAGTTTCATCACTGGTTTCGAGCTATGTTAATTGGTGATATTAAAGGGACTGTCTAGGGAATATCGTAATTCCAAACACATCATTCATAAAAAAAAGATGACATAAATCTACCTATTCACCTGTATCACATGACTGGTAAAGTTAATTAACTTTTTCAGCTGTGCCTTTTTGTCCCCCATTAATCAAGGCGAAAGCTGAGCCTTTTATACTATTTTAAGATTGTTTACTGAACGTCTAAAAAGTAGTATTTTATATGTTCAACTTATCCAGAATTTAGTGAAGATTTGTGAAAATAATAAAGATATATGAATAGTGAATTTAGTGAAGGTGGACCTTTGAAAACTCCTATAAAAAGCTTGTCATGAGAAGGCACTACTAACTTAGTAAACTCAACCTTGAGCCGAGTTGAGACACAGCCACTGCTCATCCTTTTTGATGCTCAACACTTCGTCTACCAATTTGTAATAGATGATGCTAAGATGATGCTTATTTACTTCTATGAGGAGTGGTTGCTTTATTATTATTATATACGTATTGATCTTTTCATATACCAATTTGATGATGAAGGTGTGTATATGTATAGTATACTCAATAAATACATAGCTGGCTTGCGTTATGATGCCTAAGTAACCTGGTTTAACTAATTTCTTATTTGTTGATAGCTACTACTGCCCCTTGCCTATGAGCTCATGGGCTCTCTATATGGTGACAATTAATTAGTTTGGGTTTCGTTAGATTGAGTTTAACAAATATAAGGTAAGGGAATCCTAAGCTTACAATCTTTTTTATGTAGTGTAATTATCTTCTAAGATTTGCAGTGAGCTTAAGATAAACGATCTGTAAATTTATTTTTCCGTGGCAGAAAGGAAATCATATGAATACTCTAAAAGAGCGCAGAGACACATAAGAGCAAGTCCATCAGTGTATTTAAAAAGGAGGTTTTAACGAAAAGAGGAAAAAAAAAAAAATAAAAAATGACAAAAAAGAAGAGAACCGGTGTTTAATGTAGGATTTTTAGATATGTTAAGCACCCCCTATGTGTCACACTGGTACTGGACCTCCCATTTATCACTCTCTCCTCTCTCCTTCAAAAATCATTTGTTTCTCTTTCTCTTCCTCTCTCGATCTTCGTCGGGGGATTTGATCTGAAAACCACTTGATTCTGATCTCGATTTTCGTTGGTGTTACGATTGTTACAAAGGCGAAAGTGTTGGGAAAATTATCCAATATCGATGAGATGAAGATGGTATTAGACAACTAGAAAATTTAAGAAGAAGACTCTTAATATTTAGGAAAGGGTTTACTACAAAGATTTTGTTTTTGGAAACTCTCTCTTACAAATATTTTCTCTCTTTGTTTTTCTTGATTCTTGGATGATTACAAATGGTGCTAAGCACCCCTATTTATAC
>NC_027756.1:50948149-50969284 GCF_000695525.1 Brassica oleracea var. oleracea | reverse complement strand
CCATTCACAAAGAGATGAAGCTAGGCGACGTGACGCTACCAGGTGGCGTCAACATCACTCTACCTATTATGCTATGCTAGTCCAACGCGACATCCAACAATGGGGTAACGATGCAGCAGAGTTCAAACCCGAGAGATTCAAAGATGGCATCTCAAAGGCAACAAAGAGTCAAGTCTCCTTCATTCCATTTTCTTGGGGGCCAAGGATATGCATAGGCCAAAATTTTGCCATGTTGGAGGCAAAGATGGCAATGGCATTGATTCTACAGAGATTCGCCTTTGATCTTTCTCCTTCCTATGTCCATGCTCCTTACACGGTGTTCACCCTTCACCCACAGTTCGGTGCTCATCTTATCATGCACAAGATATAGTTCCATTCCATAACACGTGTGATGTCTTCATATGAGCTTATTATATGTAAGAGAAATAAGATTATTCAAGTTATGTTCTTAAACCATGCTTTTAAGTTGAAAATGCGTCTCTGACTATTATGTCCTTTCAACCTCTGAGTCTCCTTGTGGGTTACGGCAGATATTTAATCATCTTTGTCTCTATTCTCAGTGGAACTTGGTATTAAAACTCTGTGGATTCTCTGTTTCAAAATAAAAGAATAGATATGTTAAGCACCCCTATGTTAAGCACCCCTATGTGTCACACTGGTACTGGACCTCCCATTTATCACTCTCTCCTCTCTCCTTCAAAAATCATTTGTTTCTCTTTCTCTTCCTCTCTCGATCTTCGTCGGGGGATTTGATCTGAAAACCACTTGATTCTGATCTCGATTTTCGTTGGTGTTACGATTGTTACAAAGGCGAAAGAGCCTGCTTGTTTCTCCTCTGTGATTCCTGGGTGGTTCTCCGAGATGAGTCCCAAGTGGCCAGGTTGATTTCCTCCTTCGTGTTTGATTGTAAAAGGATTTGCAATCATCAATCTCCGTGATTCCTGTAGAAACGTCGTCGTTTGCTCTCTCATTTAAACGAACCTACCTTCAATCATCAAGAGCCTGCTTGTTTCTCCTCTGTGATTCCTGGGTGGTTCTCCGAGATGAGTCCCAAGTGGCCAGGTTGATTTCCTCCTTCGTGTTTGATTGTAAAAGGATTTGCAATCATCAATCTCCGTGATTCCTGTAGAAACGTCGTCGTTTGCTCTCTCATTTAAACGAACCTACCTTCAATCATCAAGAGCCTGCTTGTTTCTCCTCTGTGATTCCTGGGTGGTTCTCCGAGATGAGTCCCAAGTGGCCAGGTTGATTTCCTCCTTCGTGTTTGATTGTAAAAGGATTTGCAATCATCAATCTCCGTGATTCCTGTAGAAACGTCGTCGTTTGCTCTCTCATTTAAACGAACCTACCTTCAATCATCAAGAGCCTGCTTGTTTCTCCTCTGTGATTCCTGAGAAATAGAAGAACGAACCTACCTTCAAATTTACATTTCTTGCTTCTAACTTTGGTAAATGGCATTTTGTTCTAATAATATTGAAGACATGATTCGACCAAATCTTTGATCAACAATTCAAAGCAAGTTGATTTAGTCGAGAATATACGGCAAAAATTTGGTATAAATCAAGATTACAACTAATCGGTTTTTTTTTCGTTTATGCATTTCTTTCATGTTTGTTTAAAATTTCTAATTATAAATTTGTATTTGTATTTTTCATATGTTTTTATGTCATATTTGTTTAAATGTTATGAAATCAAATAATTTATAAGTTTTTTAATATTTAAATTTAATAATTTAATTTTTAAAAAAAAATTTAAGAACCTCGTAGGAGTTCTCCCATTGGACCTTTACAAAACTAATTACATTAATAGGAGTTCTAAACTTCATAAAGTACACAATTAACTATTAAATTAATTTTTAGAACCCATTATGGGTTCTAACCCATTATGGGTTCTAACCAATGGAGATGGTCTAAGAGCTCTGGGAGGGTAAGGGAAAAGAGATGTAATCCGTTTGAAAACTCCTGGTAAACTAAAAATTCTGAACTTGTATAATTTTCTAAGTCAGAACTTATTCTTGAGAAAATAGAGAAACTTATTTTATTTTCGTTGTTTTCAATTTTCTGAATCTGGTAGATGATTTATGATGATTTTGTTTCCTGCATTCCCGATTGCTTCGTGTAGACTTGCTGGACAAACTTACTGGTTACATGCACCCTTTTTAAGTCGTAACTATGTACGAGCGAGATTACCTCTAGTCCCTGGGCAACTTGATTTGCAGGAGATCCACATAAAATACACACTTTATGTAGTGTTGTTTCTTCTTTGCATTTAGTGAAACTTCAACCATGTTACGATTCCTCTTCAATTGTTATTTTTTTTGTTGCTGTAGATATATTTCACTAAAAGATAGATGCCATTGTTGCATCCAAAGTATGGTATTTGTAGAGCTCGTGGTCTTGGATGGCACATTCTTCTATTGTTAGCTACCATGTCTTTTACCGTCTTTACGGTCGTAAAACGATGTCCACGACAAAAGAAGTTCAGCCACCTAAAATGGCATTTAGTGGTTTATAGTTAACAAAAACAACACTTAAGACCACGCATTTTAGTCCATATAGTATTAATTTGACTGACTAAAATTAATGGTAGACATTCTTGTTCTTCCTTTTCATTTGTCATATTCTCGAGGTTTCTTGTGTCACCAAATGCTCCAGCAATGTTGGGCGTAACGGTTGGGAAAAGTATGTGCTAAATTAGTATTCTAAATTGAAGAGTAAGCAAGAAGATTTTGAACGGTGATTTCTTGTTTCATTTTCTGGATTTGAAGAACATTTTGATATCCAAAGATTAATGCATGTTAGTCCACTATCAATTTTATGGAATTTTAGAGTTAGTTGAAAAATACTCAGCAACTTCATATCTAATCTATTAATTTAGGGTCCTAATTTTTATCTACTATTTAAAAGTCTTAGTAATACCATTTGATTAATTACTTAATATGACATACTGATTATTCTTAGTATAACAAATCCGTTGAGAAAATATAGATTTAAATTTTATTTTTAATTATAACAAAATTTGTTAATATCTACCCAAATCTTATTAAAAGTTTTAAGTATTTTTTTAAAACCATGCAATAATTAATTTCGTAATTATTAATATAATATGATTATATATTAATATTGATTAAATTTTTATTATAAAAAATAAATAAAAATTCTTTGCTATTTTTATAAATTTTATAATATATTATATAAAATAGAAGTACTATATAAATTAAATAAAACAAAACTATATAAAATTGGTAAATTAACCTATTATATAAAGAAATATTTGTCGCAAGTGAAGATTCTAATTCAGATATAATATATAATATTTAGATGTCAAAAAAAAATTGCTTTCATTTAAATAAATAAAATAAACTATCATTGCTTTCATTTAAATAAATAAAAAAACTATCATTCACCGTTAAAAAAGATTAAAATTCATAAAGTATGTATATTTTATACAAAAAATATTAGCATATGTTAAACTTTTATATCTACAACTATATATTATTTAATTAATTTGAAACTCACAACAAAATATTATCTAAAATGATTATATACAAAATATTATAGTCATAGCTAACTTTTAGTTCATATGTTATTTACAAAATAAGATATCAGGAAAATAATAATTCAAAAGATATTAATGAAAAATCTATTTTAACTACAAATTTATTGATAGTGGTATTTTTAAAAAAATTTATGTTGTGGCACCTACTGATATCTTTATGTTTTTCATTATAAGTATGGTTCATTGCATGTTTTTTATCATTTGACAATGGTGTCTAAAACAAAGTAAAAAGTATAAAACAAATGATTATTTATTAATAATACTGAATAAAAAACCTAACAATAAAATTATAAAATTACACAATATATAACAATAAAATGTAAATCATATATTAAAAATATTTACGATAATGTTAAATATATACATTTATAAAATAAAAATATATCCGCACGGGTTAAACTCTATTATAACTGTTAGAAAATAGGTCAAGGGTTAAAAATGTTCATTGGTGGCATAGAAAGCCCGAGATTTTAAACGCCTTGTTAGAGACTTAGGAGAAGAAGCAATTCAGTTGTTTAGCTGACATTTACAACCAAACTGTTTTTTTTTTATTAGAGGAAAAGGACGATTTAGGTGACATCACATATTTCATAATTATTAAGTTTGTAATCCTTACTTTATTTTTTTTTAGTATTTTCTGTACCTGCCTCCTCCATCCGAGACTGTAGTCCACTCTGCCAGGAACCCTAATTCAACAAGCAATTCAAATCCCTCTTTCCCCAAATCTAAGAAATAATTTTGTAAGATTTCTTCGTTTTCTTAAAATCCTTTTTGAAATTCGTAGGCTTATCTTGCCTAAGTATGATGATTGGTAGGCTTAAACCGTTCGAAACACAGTACTAGGGTACATGATCCTGGGATTACCTAGATTGCAAACGATGAAATGAAAGCCATAAACGATAACATCCTTATAATGAAACTGATATAATCGCTTTCATTAATTGGCTTCTAATATGGCTCTCATGATGGTTGTCTTGTTGCGTTATCTAAGCAATGTTAATATCTCAAGCCTCATGCATATTTGTATGTTTATGCTTTGCAGTGATGGTATGTATATGAGTTAAATGACAATACTGTACTGCACACACTATTTGTGCCAAAAAAAAAAAGTACTGCACACACTAAGATACCTTCTGGAAACTGACAGCGTCCATGCCCTCATTTGGTAAAACATCTTATTGTTTGATATTTATAAGTTTCTTAATTAGATTTTGTTTCTTGATACTAAATATATCTTTAAATTGAAACTCTGCACGAAACCTGTGATCTTCATTATATAAGACACAGAAGAAAAAGACAAGAGCTCAAGATATGCCGTTGGCTGCAATACTAAGGCGGACGAAGAAAGTCTTTTAGGTTTTAAAGATGATGGAGATTTAGCTAATTTTCTGCACCCACCTCTCCCCTAATTAACCAGCTCCTCCTAATGGTCAAAATCGTTCACATCAAGTCTGTCACCATCATCAATAGTAAGTTTTTATTCTGATATAGTAAGTTTTTATGCTGATAATACCAAAACTTACCTTGTCCTCCATGTTTGTCCTGTCCATTACTATTGCTGTTTGAATTTTCAGCAATTTAGATTCTCGTGTAGTGGAGTTATAGTGGAGTTAGAATATGATATATGATTACTTACCCGAAAGAACTATTACTGGTCTCCTGCACCAGTACTATTTGCTATGGAATTTCTTGTAATGAGAGAACTCTCCCTGGAAATATTTACTAAATTTCCTAAAATATTTATGCTGCTGTCCTTATTAACTCTGTGAAAACAACCTTTTGCTTTATTAAGAAATGTTTTCATTACAACACAATGACACGAAACCGTTAATGCAGATATGTTCTTCCTGTTGCAGGTTTCTTCACTAGGTACCTTTTCTTCCTAGAAAAAAAGGCATTTGGGGGTTGCAAAATCTCGTTAAGTATTACCTAGATTTCACTATATCGACTTTCTTATGAATTGATGTGTCAAACAAGAAATTACACTGTCATATCCTTGAAACATTCTCATTTTCAGAGACAATAAATAGCTCTTAGGGCTCATTGCTTGAGTTTTGTTGGGTTGATGGTTGATTTATCTAAATTTTAATGAAATGAATTATATAAACTAGGGTACATATGAAAATGAATTATATAAACTAATATGCCGTGTAAATGATGATGCGAGGAAATCAATTTTGCGTGTTAGAGGAAGATATGTCTCTTTGCCACCCTTTTGTTGCCATGTGTTGTTGGCGCTGACTTCAATTTCAAATCCTCTCTTTTTATTTGTCTGCAATGATTAAAAAATAAAACTAACAGCTTCTTCCTCCTGTCAAATTCCCTTTATTGCCCTTCTCTTTCATCATTACCTACTCATAGAAGATCTTTTGTGGATTTCATAAATAAAAAAGAGGGAATGATGAAACCCTACAAAAACGTGTTTTTTTTTTGAAAGTTTCAGCAACAGGTATTTCAAATAACCTATATGATTGCCTCATTCATTGAGAAACCTGTATACTAGAAGTTTAGACAGTGAAAAGACAAACAATAACGATGTTCTGCTATTCTCCTTGACAAATACAGGATTTGGCACTAGGGCATATATAGGTGATGGCTACTGATGAACTGCTTCCCAAATAATCCCAATTAAAAGACAAATAATAGAAGAATTGATGTGTGTTTGTCCATTGAAGGCTGCTGCTCCTGAGATGATACTGATGTTGCTCAAGACAAGAAGAAGAAATTACATTGAATGATTTTTCACACTGGTAAGGAGCGTATGTGAGAGAATAATTAAAAAAAATGATTAAAGAAATGGAATTGAAAGGTGAAAATGACATGGTTGTACTGTATACTTAGGCGAATAGAAAAGAGACACGTGATGAGTGGACATGAAGAGAAAAGGGTGCTAGACTGCTAGGTTTAATATAAATAGAAATAAGAAGCAGTTGGTGTGGTTGTGAAGGAAGGAGGCAAGCGACCAAATCTCAGAGAAATAATAGTATAGAGGAGGAACAAAGATACAAGAGATCAACGAACATGGGAAGATCTCCTTCCAGTGGTGAGTCTGGTCTGAAGAAGGGTCCTTGGACTCCTGATGAAGATGAGAAACTTGTCAAGTATGTCAAAAAACATGGCCATAGTAGCTGGAGTGCTCTTCCCAAGCTTGCTGGTACTACTTTATACCTTGTTAAAGCTTTTTTTATTAAGTTAAAAGCTTCTCATACTCTCTATCTCTCTCTCTGTAGGTCTTAATAGGTGTGGGAAGAGTTGCAGGCTAAGATGGACGAACTACTTGAGACCTGACATCAAGCGAGGGAAATTCTCTCCGGAGGAGGAACAGACTATCTTGAATCTTCATGCAGTTGTTGGAAACAAGTAATGTTCTGATTCTTTTTGATTTTATAGTCAACGGTTTTGTGTTCTTGTACTGCTTGCTTATAATGATGATGATGATGGTTATAAGGTGGTCAACGATTGCAAACAACTTACCTGGGAGAACAGACAACGAGATCAAGAATTTCTGGAACACCCATTTGAAGAAAAAGCTGATTCAGATGGGAGTTGACCCAATGACTCATCGCCCAAGAACCGACGTCTTGTCCAGCTTATCTCAGCTGATCTCTCTGTCATCTAACCTCAGAGGTTTTGTTGATCAAGAGCAAATTATGCTGAAACTCCAAACCGAGATGGCCAAGCTCGAATTGTTCCAATACCTCCTTCAACCACCTTCCATGTATAACAACATTAACCCTAATGACTTTGACACTCCCAGTCTCCTTAACTCTATTGCCTCTACCACCAGCAATAATCTCGACCTTGGTTCCTATATTCAGGACTTCAACAGCTTACCATCCCTAAAAAACTTAAATACCAACATTGGACCATCATCTGTTTTCCCCCAAAATCTTGATGCCAATCACTTCAAGTTCTTCAATCAAAGAGAAAACCTTCTTATATCTCCAAGCTGGCTCTCGGATCCGTCCAGCTCAAATCAGAGTTTGTTACCTTCTCTTGATCCTTCATCTGTTATGACTGATGATCTTATTAGAAGCCAATACGTTATTGAAGATGTCAATAGCAATCTCACCTCTTCGAGCTATCAAGAATCAGGAGCTTCAGCTGCATGGCCTGATCATCTACTAGATGATTCTATATTTTTTGACATTCCTTAGCCTTCCTCGTCCTTTCAGGTATGTTTTGGAGGAACTCAAAATCGAATATATGCCTGGGACTGTGCTTGTTGAAGAATTTATTCGCATATATCTATCTATATATATTGTTGGCACATCATATACATATGTGTGCTCATGTTGTAGAATGTAAAGTATATATAATTCTTATGCGTGTTGTTGTTATCAATGCTCTTTAGCATTTGTTTGTACCCATCTCCGAGTTTCTATTATTATATCTACTAGTGGTCTCTACGCGCCGGGTTCATATGTGTTATTCTGAAATAAATTTTCAATTTATTTTATGGTCTTAGTAAAGAGACAATGTTCAAAAAGTCGATATTGAAAATATGTTAAAAGAGAATGATATCTTTTCTGATTATAATTGGAGTAGCATAAGTGTTTGTCTTGATCTAATTAAATAAAAATAGAGTAAAAAGTCAATAGATGTGACAAAGTTAATTTAGTTGAAATTTAAACATTCAATAAAGTTAATATTGGAGAAGGAAAAATGTAAATAGTTATGTTATTTTGTGATTATCTTGTTTGTAGGAATATAATAAATAGTTTCGTCCTCTTAAAGTAGTAATAATCATCGCATACTTTGTTTATGTCAAAGATGTTTGGAAATAAGGGAAAACATTTATATATTTTGTTTTTATAATTAATACGACGTATAATTCGATAACATAGATTTACACAGACATGAAACAATAAGGAAATGGAAGAGTCGAGTAATGGTCGCATCTTTAGGATTTGGAGAGATAAGATTGATATATGCCACTTTAATTTTTAGATCAGTCTATAGAAAAGCTCCTGTAACTAAAAACAACTTTTATGTTAGCTGATTTTCTGTGTCGACGTGAGCATCCTCTTCATTGAGAATGTCCGACTTTTACTATTAGAAGATATTTATTATTAAAGTGTGTTGTCTTTCATAAGCGTGTAACAATATTAATCCTTACATAAACAGATGGGCCTAATATTACCCATAACCAACCCGAAAACCGGGTATCCGACCTGATCGTATGTTGCCTAAATATCTGAACGATTTTTTTTTTCAAAATCCGAAAATCGAATGAGTATCCGAACATATCCAAACATATATATGTAATATAATTTCATAATAGCATTAATACCTAAAGTTAAAATTATAAATCAAATACATTAATTTTTGGATATTTATAGATAAAATGGATGTTTTGGATAAAAAGTACTCAAATAACATTGTATCCATGGTTACTTTCCAAAAAAATAACCAATTCGAACTATATAAATTGAGTATTTTGGTTTTTAAGTTATTTTTGATAAGTTTGAGTAGTTTGGATATAAAAAACCCGAGTCGAATCGAATAATTTGATTATTTCGGTTAAAACCCGAACCCACCCAGATCCAGGAAGATCCGATTCGAACCCCACCCATTTTTTTAACATCCGAATGAGACCATTTTTCAAAATCCAAAACACCAAGAATCGAAAAACGATATTCGAATGGATAATATTCATACCTGAAAGGGTACCCAAATGCCCATGCATACTTACATACATGTCAATTCAGATTGTAGTGAATGATTTGGTTTCTACTGTTAAAGGTTTTTCTGCCACTAACATCATCAAAAAACCGAGATTCAAATGGATAATATCCATACCTGAAAGGGTACCTATATTCCCATGCATACTTACATACATGTCAATTCAGATTGTAGTGAATGATTTGGTTTCTACTGTTAAAGGTTTTGCTGCCACTAACCTCATCGGAATTCCTAAGCTCATAGAATTCTCCTTCTTTAATGAGGGGCTTGAAAGTGATGAAGTGCTTGAAAGTGTTTAGTCTATGTGATTGGAGAGCCGTAAAGTAAGGGAGGTTTTGTGTAAATCTACAACAGATTAAATGATAGAAGCTTGAGTATGATAACTTTCCCATCGAGCAAAACCATGTCTACATTTATAAGCTCTCCTCCTTTCTTCCTAAATGGGACAGGAAGTGAAGTTGACAGCGGTTACGCATCATCATTGAGAAAAGTGGTAACTTATGTGGCAACAAAGACAGTCTTAGGACTGTATTTAATATTGTTATAAAAAATGTCTAGATAATATCATACGAACATAGACCGTTATATTTTATTAGTCATTTAAATTTGAGTAATAGATTAGATATCCAAAGATAAAAATGGTTTAGTAGATTAGATTTTTGCTGGCAAAAATAAAATAAAATGTTAACTAAAACAAATAAAATATTTGTTTACAACTTTTAAAAATCAAAGCTGTAAATCCAAACACAATGACAAAATCAGAGCACAAAAAATCTCTAGACCTGAAGTTTTTAGTACATATAAGTAAAATAGGAAACAACTGCATAGGGGAGAGACCAAGGTAAAAAGCAAAATCAAAACTTCATACATATACTAAACAGAGCCATCTTTAGAAGAACTTATGGTTTGGCCTTAATCTTATCGTTGCCGTGAAACTTCCTTCGAGCATCTACAGCTTCTCTGTAGAAGAAAGAAAAGACACTTCAACTCTCTTGAAAGAATGATTTAAAAAAAAGACAAAACATCGCGAGGGTTTCAAACAAACCTGAAAGCATCAATGATCTCCTTGATTTACTCTCTCGTAAAAAGCATTGGCTGCCTTATCAAATCGCTGGAGATTCATTGATAACATAGTGAATTATAATGTTTCAGTGTTCAAAGGCAAAGGCTTTTTGTAATAGAATTGAGATGATTTTTACCTATAGCAAACGAAGAGCAGCACCTTCTCGGAAACATTCTTTAGGCCAATCAGGTTTCAGTTCTCTGCAGACTTTAGCATCTGATAAGGCATGTTCAACTTGTCCTAATCGCAACCAACAGAGGCTTCGTTTAAGAAGAAGATATGATCTGTGGGGTCAAATCAATGGCCATTGTTCAAAGAAAATGCCACAGAATCACAAAATGGACATAAGCTTTAGAAGTAGTTTTAATGTTGAATACTTGTGTGTAAGCGTCGATGGGAATATGGAATGCGTCTTGTCCTCTTGCTTTTGCTTCTGTGCCTTTCCCCTTTGCTTCTGGAGAGAGCTGTGGAATATATAACAGTGTGCTTTAAAAATTTCATGCAAAAGAGATGCATTTTGATCAAACTTCAAAGTATGAAGTACCTTAGGATTCAGAAAGGTCTTTCTAAATCACAGTCTCTCCAGATTTTGACTTGTTTGAGTTTCCCTCGTATTTTTTTATTTGATTCCATGTGAGCGAGAACTCCAACAAATGTCTAGTCTAAAACAGTTTCAGGTTTGTTCACAACATGAAGAGAGTCTCAACAATCTTTATGTTCTCTCTTAGAGATGCAACTTCTAATGGCCTATTGCCATCCTGAAAATCACAGCCATGTGAGGATTTGTGTTTATTTTTAAAGAGCTGATTGTTACGTTGAGGTTACCTCGTCTTTCCTATTGGGATCAGCTCCAGCTTTAAGTAAACAGTTGCTTAACACAAATCTCCAACATTAGCAACTGAGTTGCACCACCAGCAAAAACATTAGCTTTGGCACCTGCCTGTAATTAACAAAATAAGAACCAAGCTTGATCTAAGATGTATAGCAACTGAAACAGCACAACACTCAAATTAGGAACATCTCAAACCTTGACCAACAGCTCTAAGCATGCCATAGAACCAGCCGCCACTGCTGATAACAACGGCGTGACATTATCTTCGGTCTCGACGTTAGGCTGCAAGACCATGAAAAAATCAAAATTAAAACTACGGTTTAGATGGAAATTCAACTAAAGATATGCATTATACACAAAAGTTTACATCGACATTGTGATCTAACAAGTCATGGCCAGCATCCCAAATCAATGGCATGCAAGACTCACTTTGAGAATCAACAGGATCACCTTTGGACAGCAACTCCTTTAGGAACTCGATTTACCCTAATGATACACAAAACAGAACACTTTGTGATCTTAGAAAGCGAAATGAAATAAGCAACATGCTTATTAAAAACAAACATGTTACAGCTGCATAATGCAATGCATTCACCCTGAAAACTCCTTTTAATCTCGAACTGAGTGATTATCTCACGGTCGCTGGCAACATCGAGCAGAGATCGTCTCTCGCGTTGAGACCCACCAACTGGGGTTGCTTTATCATCTTTTCCATTACGACTATCAGATTTGCGTAGTGAAGCGCCACGCCGGATCCGCCCAGAGTTGTCTCCGACAGTTTCAAAAATCTTGAGCTTTCCATTCACAAAAAAAAAAGTCTCGAGCTTTCTTCAAGAAAAGCAGAAGACGTCGACGCCGTTTTGAGTCTCCCAGAAAACAGAAAACGTAAAACAGTATAACTGGGCCATAAATGTTTCAGAAAGCCCAAATAAAAAAACATCCTTCAACGAATGAGAACGCGACAAGTGTCAAAAAAACTCCCAAGGAGAGAAAAAACTCTACTTTATTAGTAAAGATATAGAGAGATGATTTTTGTTAATTAAGGGATGTCACTTGTAGTTGTAATTAGGGTTTTTAATAATTATTTGGATTTTTTTTATAAGTATAATTATTTGGATCTTTTGTTTTACTTTTCCCATTTACAGCATTCGAATCATGTATGAGTATGTTATAACTAGGTGTGGGCAAAAAAATCGAACCGAACCGAACCAAAGTCTATTTCAAACCATTCGGTTGAAGATTTCCCCAAACCCGAATGGTTCGGTTCGGTTTGGTTTAAAACCGAACCGAACCGAACCGAGAAACCGATGTATTTTGTAATTATTTAAATTAAAAATATTAGCAATACCAATATACTAAAATTCTAATACCAAACTACATATTTTCCATTTTTCATTCATTAACATATATTATTCTAACCGGATATGTAATCATTAAAATATTTTATTTAAAAGAAATAGAAAAGTCTATATTTTCATATTTTTATATATGTAAACGTGGATGTTAAATCTAAACCTAAAACCTAAAGAAAATTTTATTACAAACTAAAGTTTTTCTCTACATCGTCACATGGAAGATGATTCATTGTAGGCGTCTAAATAATGATATAAGAGACATTGATGATTTATTGCATGCTTTTAAATAATGATACAAGAGACATTACTAATGATGTTGGTTTTTTTAAGTAAACTTTCATTTGTTTTAATTATTATATACTTTTTGTGACTTTTAAATGTTTTTGTTTCAGTTTTATATTGAATTTAGTTCACATAGTTTATGTTTACATAATTTATGTTTTAAAACATAATTTCTCTTAAGAAATTAAACTAAGAAGAACCTAATTAAACTGATCCAAAAAATAAACCCAACCAAACCGAATACAAACCGAACCGAATATAAACCGAACCGAACACAAACCGAACCAACTATGGTTTATTTCAATTGGAAAAATACTAGAACCAAACTAACCAAATCGAACCCAACCCGAACCGAACCGAGAAAATAACTGAAGTGCCCACACCTATTTATAACAGTCTTTCTATCTTTTTAATTTTTATCAAAGTAATAATTAAGCAGACAACAAACAAACTGAAGTTGGTATAGAGAGTTTTAAAATCGTTGTTACATGTGAAGAACAAGGTGTTTAGTTAAATATCGAGGTATCAAAACTAAAGACTGCGCATCTTAGAGTGTTGATTGTTGATTTGTTTCGCATTCATGAAGTTAAATTATATAATTATGTATATTTTGGTTTGCCAACAACAACAAATAATGGAACAAATCAAGAAGCATGTGATCGGCTGGCTAACGATGATATAAAAAGGCCAAGTGGATATTTCAATCTTATATATTAAAACAGAAGTCACAATCTTGATTCATGTATGATTCTTTTTTTAAATAGACATATTCCTAGAAAGTCATGTTACATTTAATCTCTAATTTTATCATTTAAATTTTGGACCTACCAAAAAATTTTATTGGGCTATCAATAATTAGATTTAAACAATAGATGGTCCACTGGATTTATAAATAATATAAATTAAATAGATATAATTTAATGTTGTAATACTATACCTCCATATGTTAATTATTTAAATATTTGTCAATGTTAATTTTTAAAATTATAAAGATTTTTCTTTAAATAAAAAAAATCATATTATCTAACAATAGTTAATCTTTACTACCTTAAACCAATGAAAACAAATTTTAAACTATATAGTTTATTTTTAAAATTAAACAAAAACTAAATGTTTAATTATTTACTCGATAATATAAATCTATGAAGCGAAAAGTTTAATTTTTTAAAAACTTTCTAAATTTGTGAAATGTTACAATATCTTTGAATATGACAATAAAATAATATTTTACTAATCTTTATATATATAGTTATGATTTTAATAATGAAATAATAATTCGAAAATATATATATAGAAAAAGATACAAATACATGTGAAAGTTTGAAACAATCTATTCAATGAAAAAAATATACCGTAAACTTATTATGTTTTAAAAATTGATAGACACATATATATTATAATAATATATTATAATATATACCAATCAAAAATTGAAAAAAAATGTTTATATAAAAATAAATGAAAACAAAAATCCGCGCGGTTGCGCGGATCGTGATCTAGTAATAATTTTAAAATATATGATGTCAGATAAAGGGATCTCTCGTTAGGTTAAAGAATAATTTTACTCATCGAGTCTTTTGCGGCAAAGATCGTGTGCCGTGAAAAAAATCAGAGTATTGGATTTCATCCCGTATCCAAAATCCAAATGGATAATGTTCTTATAATCCATTTTCTTTTGTCAACTTGTTAATTTCTATCAAAAATTAATAATCAAAATTTATTTATATTCTAATTAACTATGTATCAATTTGTTATGTAGTAGCAATGCTATAAATATTCATAACTGACATGTTTAAAATAAGTTTTTGTTGTTCTTTGACTAAATATTTGTTTCGAAGATCTCTCACGCGGTATTTCTAAATCTTTTCATACTTATAAAATCTACGATAGACATATTTTATGGGAGAACTAAAGACGATAACATCATTGTTTCTCAGGTTGGGGTTCCTGATTACATTTTAACAACGGATCGGATTCCTTACCCAGAATCGACTTGAAAGGATCTCTAGAAGGCCACTTAAACCTTTATAAAAATTTGTATTGAGAAAATGGTTAGTATAATCAAATATAGGTATTGTTCCCATATTGTATCAAAGTTCCAATCTAATTTTACATTTGAAAATGAATAGTTTCTGTTCTGTGAGTCTACCACGTTTATATCATGAGTGAATGATTTTGGAAAGACAACATGAGTCGAAAGTTTGAAACTTCCTTGCTCTTTTCTTTCAAAGCTAGTCAGTGTTTTAGATAAACAAATTTCTTGTGGAGACTTTGAACCTTCGTTATACGCGGCAGCATGTTTAATTGATATAAATACAAATATGCATGAAACTTTAGGACATACAACTAACAAAAATATATATAGATATATAATAATACTAGGCACTAGCTCAAAAATAGAAGAAATGAAGGGAAAGTTCTGCTTGATTGCTTCGCTTCTTGTTCTCTCTTTGGTGTTTTCATCTTCTATGGTCTCAGCTCAGCCACAATCCCGCAAACTTATTAGTGAGTTTGAACCCAATATTTATCATCTTGCTCCATGTATTTAACTATTTTCTGAAGTTTTTTTCTTTTTGAACATACTTTTCTGAAGGCTATCAATGTTGAAAGTTAAACTTGATTTGGATCACATTTTGGACTAATAATTTACTAATCATTTTAGTCCAAACTTAGTCCAATATCTAGAATTATCATCTACCTCCTTAGAATAAAAATCTAGATATTCTCATCGAATTATCTAGATAATTATGATAAAAAATCTTAGATATTATGGTAGAATTCTCTAGATTTAGGATTAAAATATGTAAGATATTTTGTATTTTGGAGGCTATAAATACCTACACTCCCCTTTCATTTTGAATCATCAAAAAGTATCCAAGTTTGTAAGAATCATTTGAGTAATAAGAATCCTCTTATAAGTTATAAAAACTTTCTTCTTCGCAAAGTTTCTTTCTCTTCAAATACTAAAACACTTTCTCCATTTCTGCAAAGTTTTTCACAATCAACTCTGAGAAATCATGTTCGAATAATAATAACAACATGTATGTATTGGAGTATCTGAGTGTAGGAAGTACACTAATGTCATTATTAATGGTTTGTTTAGTAAAGAGAGCTACCAAAACTTTTTGTTAAGAGAGGATTTTTCTGAAAATCAAAATTCAAGTGAAAAAATATTATGAAGAAAAGATGGTGCTTGTAATTGCAAGTTTTACTAATATGAAGGTGTTTGAATGCAAAATTTTATAGACGATACAGGAAAACAGATTCACATTCACAAAGTATTAAAGACAGAAGTATCTCCCAGTAAATCGGCAGGGGCGAAAGGCAAAGGCCGACACTCGCGGTGACAAAAAGAGGTGAAGGTGTAAATCAATGTCGAAGGGATATTTGCTACGAGGCTACCGCAGAGTGCTTCACATATGTTATTTTTCTTTAGGAACTCAAACATGTTTTTTTCTTCTGATTATTAGTTCACCATATCATTTATCATACTGGTGCAAGTATAAGAGTTAAACAACCTTTTTGTTTAAGAAAATCGTTTAAGAAAATAAAAACTACGTGATAAAACTAAGGTCTCCAACTCTCCATCAATGATTTTTTTGTTTTGTTTTTGCTATCTCTAAAATTTCAAATGAATGCAAAACCTTTTTTGTGAACGTTATAAACGTAAGCTAACAAACTTACAAAATCAAAAGTATTTTTCCCTTGCTCAGTGTTTAGACTCATTGTATCCTACATCACACGGCCACTAGCAGATATTTTGTAAACAACATACAGTAGTTTGAACACATTAATACTGTAAATTATTTTAAACTAGTTCGATTCTTCTAGTATCATTACATAATCAAGAAATCGTTTTTCATGATAGTTATGGTTTCCTATATTCACACAAAACATCGTTTTAAATTACGTTGACCTCTAGTGACATTTTGCACGACACCAAGGGAAGTCAACAAAAAAAGTCAAATAAATTCTGTTCAAAGAACAGGCAACAATCAAACATTAGGGCCATTCTCTTTCACAGGATTCAAGTCAAAGATAGCCAATGTATACAACTTTCCAGTAAAATCAAGATTTGATATTTGGTCATCTTTCTTAAATGGTTTGATAGAAGAACAATACTTCTAGAATCTTCACCCCAATCAAACCTCCTCTGCAACCTCTCGAACTCATGACATCTCGTGATTTCCACTTTTTACCACTCTTCCCATCTCTCTCTGCAAGCCCTTCTCCTTCTAACATCCGTGAAACTTCAGACATCACTAGTCTGTCTTTAGGCGAACCTTGTGTACAAAGCAAATCACTTGTATCATCATCTCTACTTCTTCTTTTGATATAATCCTCATCCAGATATATTCCTATCTACGATTGCTCCCAAATTCTAATATAAAGTACGTGGACCAATATTATAAGACATTAACTAGATCAGTGCTATGATTCAACTTACAGAGAAGTGACAAAGTTTTTGTCATCAGAAATGACTTGGGACCAAATGCAAGGATTCACTTGATTCTGATTCCAGTCACTGAGTTGATTAGGCAATGCACGTAACTAAATCCCTCAACGCAAATAGCGCATCCCCTGAGATTGTAAAAAAAAAAGACTTTGCATAGGAGATAAAACGAGTCAAAGGAGATGATGCTAGGACACGAATCTGCTCAGTTTCCCATAAGATTTAGGCAACAGCAAATTAATGACGATAGAAGATGAACCGGAAATCCCGTACCGGATAAGAAAATCCAAAAAAATATATATATATCGCAGCTAGAAAGATTCACTGAGGGGAATAGAACCAAAGAGAACAAAACAGAACCAATAAAAGTTGAAAAAAGGAGCAAAAAGCTTTGTCCTTTCGATCTTGTTTGTTTTTGTACAAATTGTTTGGCAAATCGACAATTATCACTCTCGTCTAAGAGCGATGTCTGAAGAAAAGTCAAAGTCCGATGCTGCCATGCTGGTCCACCAACTGCTTTTTCTTCGTGTAACTTGTAACTAAAATTTAAAAATTTAACTAGCTTTGTTAATATTATTAATCACGACGTGTTCAGTTCATCCCCGCTGCGTATGGTTTACCTATTTTTCCTGTTTCTTGCTGTGTAATTAACAAAGATGTTTAACGTGAAATGTTCGGTATGACACGTGTTAAACGAACATATCATCACTATGCATGTGTTACTATGCATGTGTTTACAAACATACGTTTCTATTTGGTTTAAGTGTTTTAATGGATTTTAAAATCCAAGTCAAATCAAGTATTATTGGTTTTATCATTTTAAAATCCAATTTCAAATCTGTTGTTATTGGTTCTATTAAAAATGGATTTTAAAATCATGTGTTATTCAATATTAATGATTTCTTTAAAGATTTGATTTTAATTTAGATTTGAGTGGATTTATAAATAATTTTAAGAGTAAAACACAATGGAGCAAATATTGAATTAAACCTTGTTATTTTGACTGAATTTGTATTATTGAGTTTTTCCAATTCCTTGTTTTTTGTGTGTATCCTAATAAACGTAATTGATAAGAACCTTAATATTACGTCTTTTGTTCATTTTTAAAACATGCATTAGGCACATGTCTTGCATACAAACATATTGTATAATACATATATAAAAACGAAATTGGTGTTATTACTTATCTTGTTGTTACAAAAATGATGATGAATTGTTTCTCGAGTTGTTTTCTCTTGTGAAGAGAGAACTTATTGACACTTCTTCAACTTTCAAATTGATAGGTGCAAACGAAATTAGTCTCGCATACGAAAATGCTGAATTAGTTATCATTATTGTGATTCAAATAACATAAGCAATGTGATTGTGCGTGTTTTGATAAGCTTTTTTATCAAGTGTATACATCATCAAACATGAATACATAATTTTTTTAGACATTAAAAAACTTTAGAAGAAGAAAATGATGAACTAGATGCATAATTACGCAATGAGAACTTTATATATACATTTCATTGATTTATAATAATCCACTTATTTTGATTTTGAAATCTATATAGTTAATTTTGAAATCTGTTTGTCTGATTTTAGAATCAATGGATTAGTCAATGATTTCTAAATCCAAAAAGAATTTCTAAATCCACTAAACTACTAGAACCAATAACCTCCACTTAATCTAAATTTATTATACTATCTCAATTCACTCTACCTAACGAATACAAATCACGTCATAACCTCATCTTTCTTTTCACCGTGCCTGGGCATTTTAACCTGGACCCGAAGATCCAAACCGGAACCGATCCAAAAATACTCGACCTGAAACCGAACCGAAAATTTACAAGTACCTTTTGGATCTAAATTTTTTTACCCGAAAGAACCGGAACCGGAACCGACCCGAATAGACACGGACCCGAAAAGAACCGACCCGAATAGACCCGATCCGATAAGAACCGATTTATACCCGACTTAAAAATATGTATATCTGAAACTATGATGTTTTTGTGTTCTATTTTATATATATTATTTTATGATTTAGTTAAAATATTTTTTGTTAACAACATTTGTTATTATTTTTTAACATTTTTTAAGTAATATAAAATTTTAAAATGTAAAATTTAAAGTTTTAAAATGTTTTATTTTAATTATTAATAGTTGTTTTGTGAAATTATATATATATATGACAAATATTCAACTAAAGTTGATGGAATTGGGTATATCATGTCCTTTTCAGATCCTAAATACCCGAACCCGACCCGGACTCGATATGGACCCGAAAAATTATGGATATTTTATGTGTATTTTAATTATAGATCCGAACCGACTCGGACCCGAGAAGAACCGACCCAAATCCGAACCAAAAATTTCTAAGTACCTATTAGATCTAAATATTTAGGACCCGAAAAAACCCGGATCCGAAAGGAACCGGCCCGAACCTGACCGAAGACCCGAACTCCCAGGCCTACTTTTCACAATCAATCAAGAACCTACCAAACACACAAACAAGAATCGTCTATCCACGGTTATGGAGAGAAAACAACACTTTGTGTTAGTTCACAACGCTTATCATGGAGCTTGGATCTGGTTCAAGCTCAAACCCCTCCTTGAATCCGCCGGTCACCGCGTCACTGCCGTCGAACTCGCCGCCTCCGGGATCGATCGACGCCCAATCCAAGCCGTTGAATCTTTCGAGGAATACTCCCAACCGTTGATCGAAACCCTCGCATCTCTCCCTGAGAACGAAGAGGTGATTCTCGTTGGGTTCAGCTTCGGAGGCATCAACATTGCTTACGCCGCCGATAAGTTCCCGGCGAAAACTAAGGTTCTTGTTTTCGTCAACGCTTTCTTGCCCGACACAACCCATGTGCCCTCTCACGTGCTAGATAAGGTTCATAATAATTTAACATGAGCTTCTTTTTTTTTCAATTTAGCATGAGATATATTACTATATATATTTCAGTATATGAGAATTAATTATTTGTTTTATTATTGATGAGAAAGTATATGGAGATGCCTGGTGATTTTGAAGACTGTGAGTTGTCGTCCCATGGAACAATGAGTTTGTTGAAGATGGGACCTAAGTTCATGAAGAACCGTCTTTACCAAGAATGTTCTGTCCAGGTATTAACCACTAAGTCTATATATTGAAACTGTGCTTGGGAATGGAATGTAAATTGAATTGAATTAATTATGTTTACTAGTGGAACACAAGAAGTTGTTGGGTTTTTCCCTCATTAGCCCAAGACCCAAGAAGCCCAAGAAGAAGAAGAAATATCTAGAGAAAAATGGAGAAGGATGAAGAAGTGTGTAGAAAAGGAAGTGTGTAGAAGATGAAGTGTGTAGAAGATGAAGTGTGTAGAAGATGAAGTGTGTAGAAGATGAAGTGTGTAGAAGATGAAGTGTGTAGAAGATGAAGTGTGTAGAAGATGAAGTGTGTAGAAGATGAAGTGTGTAGAAGATGAAGTGTGTAGAAGATGAAGTGTGTAGAAGATGAAGTGTGTAGAAGATGAAGTGTGTAGAAGATGAAGTGTGTAGAAGATGAAGTGTGTAGAAGATGAAGTGTGTAGAAGATGAAGTGTGTAGAAGATGAAGTGTGTAGAAGATGAAGTGTGTAGAAGATGAAGTGTGTAGAAGATGAAGTGTGTAGAAGATGAAGTGTGTAGAAGATGAAGTGTGTAGAAGATGAAGTGTGTAGAAGATGAAGTGTGTAGAAGATGAAGTGTGTAGAAGATGAAGTGTGTAGAACTAACTTGTAGTCTCCACTTACTAGTATAAATAGGGGTGCTTAGCACCATTTGTAATCATCCAAGAATCAAGAAAAACAAAGAGAGAAAATATTTGTAAGAGAGAGTTTCCAAAAACAAAATCTTTGTAGTAAACCCTTTCCTAAATATTAAGAGTCTTCTTCTTAAAT
>NC_027756.1:50908406-50944963 GCF_000695525.1 Brassica oleracea var. oleracea | reverse complement strand
AGTGTGTAGAAGATGAAGTGTGTAGAACTAACTTGTAGTCTCCACTTACTAGTATAAATAGGGGTGCTTAGCACCATTTGTAATCATCCAAGAATCAAGAAAAACAAAGAGAGAAAATATTTGTAAGAGAGAGTTTCCAAAAACAAAATCTTTGTAGTAAACCCTTTCCTAAATATTAAGAGTCTTCTTCTTAAATTTTCTAGTTGTCTAATACCATCTTCATCTCATCGATATTGGATAATTTTCCCAACAAGTGGTATCAGAGAGAAAATATTTGTAAGAGAGAGTTTCCAAAAACAAAATCTTTGTAGTAAACCCTTTCCTAAATATTAAGAGTCTTCTTCTTAAATTTTCTAGTTGTCTAATACCATCTTCATCTCATCGATATTGGATAATTTTCCCAACAAGTGGTATCAGAGAGAAAATATTTGTAAGAGAGAGTTTCCAAAAACAAAATCTTTGTAGTAAACCCTTTCCTAAATATTAAGAGTCTTCTTCTTAAATTTTCTAGTTGTCTAATACCATCTTCATCTCATCGATATTGGATAATTTTCCCAACAAGTGGTATCAGAGAGAAAATATTTGTAAGAGAGAGTTTCCAAAAACAAAATCTTTGTAGTAAACCCTTTCCTAAATATTAAGAGTCTTCTTCTTAAATTTTCTAGTTGTCTAATACCATCTTCATCTCATCGATATTGGATAATTTTCCCAACAAGTGGTATCAGAGAGAAAATATTTGTAAGAGAGAGTTTCCAAAAACAAAATCTTTGTAGTAAACCCTTTCCTAAATATTAAGAGTCTTCTTCTTAAATTTTCTAGTTGTCTAATACCATCTTCATCTCATCGATATTGGATAATTTTCCCAACAAGTGGTATCAGAGAGAAAATATTTGTAAGAGAGAGTTTCCAAAAACAAAATCTTTGTAGTAAACCCTTTCCTAAATATTAAGAGTCTTCTTCTTAAATTTTCTAGTTGTCTAATACCATCTTCATCTCATCGATATTGGATAATTTTCCCAACAGAAGTCTATAAGCATGTCAAAGTAGACGCTAGATATAAAGAGACCATGTGTTTCTTTATGTTATGAGATGATTATTGGGAACTGTGTATGTGTATGTGTTAAAGAAGATCATCTACGCCTATGAGAAGAAAGCATATTCTTGATCTTGTGCATACTGACGTATGCTCCATGTCCGAGAAATCCAATGGAGGGGCATCATATTTCGTCACCTTTATTGATGACCATTCAAGGAAGGTATGGGTATACCTTTTGAAGTCAAAAGATCAAGTTCTTGATGCTTTCAAGGAGTTTGTAGCCCAAGCAGAGCGAAGTACGGGTCAAAAACTCAAGTGTGTTCGATCTGACAATGGTGGAGAGTACCGAGGTCCCTTTGAAGCGTTTTGCAAAGCTCATGGAATCAGGATGGAGAAGACACCACCAAAGACGCCACAACTGAACGGGCTAGCTGAAAGAATGAATCGAACGATCACAGAAAGAGTTCGGTGCATGCTCTCTCACGCTAAACTACCCAAACCATTTTGGGGAGAAGCCATAAAGACTGCAGTGGACGTCATAAATCTTACACCATCAGTTCCTTTGGAAGGCGATGTCCCGGAGGAAGTTTGGTCGGGTAAGAAGGTCTCTTACAACCATTTGAAGGTGTTCGGTTGCAGAACGTTTGTCCATATACCTAAGGATGAACGAGCCAAGCTAGACTCTAAGACTAAAGAGTGCATTTATCTTGGATCACCAAAAGACGAATTCGGCTATCGGCTTTGGGATCCGGTTAACAGAAAAGTTATCCGGAGCAGAGATGTTGTTTTCTTCGAAGATCAAACAATCGAAGACATCAACAAATCAAAGAAACCAAAGCTAAGGGTTGTAAGGAATGAAGATTCTCATAAGCCTCAAGATCATGAACAAGTGATTGGAGATGATGGCGAAGGGGATCCAATCATGGATCCGAATGGTGATGAAGGTGAAGAAGAAGTTCAAGTGGAGCCAGAGGAAGAACATGAGCCAAGAAGGTCTGGAAGAGAGACAAGACCATCTGTAAGATATTATCGAGATGAGTACGTTAATCTTACAGATGAGGGGGAGCCTCAAAGCTATGAGGAGGCCATAGGAGACACCCATAAAGATAAGTGGGTTGAAGCTATGCAAGATGAAATGCAATCCTTGCATGATAATCACACTTATGAGCTGATGAAGCTACCAAAAGGAAAGAGAGCCTTGAAGAACAAGTGGGTGTATAGGTTGAAGTATGAAGATAGAAGCTCAAATCCAAGATACAAAGCTCGATTGGTTGTGAAAGGATTCAACCAAAAGAAAGGCATAGATTTTGAAGAAATATTCTCTCCAGTGGTGAAGATGTCCTCTATCCGAGTGGTTCTTGGTCTAGCAGCAGTTCTAGACTTGGAGATTGAACAACTCGATGTCAAGACGGCCTTTCTACATGGTGAACTCGAGGAGGAGATCTATATGGAGCAACCTGAAGGATTCAAGGTTCCAGGAAAAGAAGACTTGGTGTGCCGATTAAAGAAGAGTCTTTACGGTCTCAAGCAAGCCCCAAGACAATGGTATAAGAAGTTTGACTCCTTCATGGTGGATCACAACTTCAAGAAAACCAAGAACGATCATTGCGTTTTTATAAAGAGGTACGAAAGCGGCGACTTTCTCATATTATTACTCTATGTTGACGATATGTTGATTGTGGGCCAAGATCGCAACAAAATAGCCGCATTGAAGAATGACCTAGGAGAGTCCTTTGCAATGAAAGATTTGGGGCAAGCGAGACAGATTCTTGGAATGAAAATCACTCGGGATAGACCAAAGAAGCTTTTGTGGTTATCCCAAGAACGATATGTTGAAAGGGTGTTGGAGAGATTCAACATGAATAAGGCAAAGCCAGTGAACACTCCACTTGGTGGACATTTCAAGTTATGTTCGGAGCAAAGTCCAACAAGTGAGAAAGAGAAAGAAGAAATGAAGACTACCCCATATGCATCAGCAGTGGGCAGTCTCATGTATGCTATGGTGTGCACCAGACCGGACATTGCCTATGCAGTAGGAGTTGTGAGTCGCTTTCTAGCGAATCCAGGAAAGGAGCATTGGAAAGCAGTTAAGTGGATCCTACGCTATCTACGAGGCACAACGAAGAAGTGTCTATGTTTTGGCAATGGAAAATTGGAGCTGAACGGTTACACCGATGCAGATTGGGCTGGTGATAAAGATTCAAGGAAATCAACATCAGGATTTGTGACTACCTTTGCAGGGGGAGCTGTTTCCTGGCAATCGAAATTACAAAAGTGTGTTGCCTTATCCACAACGGAAGCGGAGTACATCGCAGCAACGGAAGCATGCAAGGAGATGCTATGGATGAAGAACTTCTTGCTTGAGTTGAGAGTAAAGCAAGACAAGTACAACATGCTATGTGACAACCAAAGTGCTATTCACTTAGCAAAGAATCCAACGTTTCACTCTCGCTCAAAGCACATTGATATCCGACATCACTGGATCCGAGAAGTTCTGGAAGAGAAGCTCATACATCTCACAAAGGTACACACCGACGAAAATTGGTCAGACTTTATGACCAAAGTATTACCGATCAAGAAGTTTGAAGATTGCTGCAAAGGCACAGGCATGGCGACTGTTTCGGGCTAAATCGGGAAGGGGGAGATTTGTTGGATTTCCCTCCTTAAGCCCAAAACTAATCAAATCATAATCAAGCCTTAGTCCAAGAAGAAGAAACATCTAGAGAAAAGTGGAGAAGTATAGAAGAAGAATTGTGTAGAAGAAGAGAGAAAGTTATGGAGTTAGATATTTTGAAATAAATAATAATTTAGAGAAATCTAGAACTTGTTGGAGTGTGCTCCTTCACTTGTATAAATAGGGGTGCTTAGCACCATTTGTAATCATCCAAGAATCAAGAAAAACAAAGAGAGAAAATATTTGTAAGAGAGAGTTTCCAAAAACAAAATCTTTGTAGTAAACCCTTTCCTAAATATTAAGAGTCTTCTTCTTAAATTTTCTAGTTGTCTAATACCATCTTCATCTCATCGATATTGGATAATTTTCCCAACAAAAAATAGGATTACGAGCTGGCAAAAACGTTGCATAGACAAGGCTCATTTTTCAAAGAGGATTTAGCAAAGAAAGAAAAGTTTAGCGAGGAAGGGTATGGCTCGGTTCGACGAGTTTACATAATGGGTAAAGAAGACAAAGCTATTCCGTGCGATTTTATTCGTTGGATGATTGATAATTTCAACGTATCAAAAGTGTACGAGATCGACGGTGGAGATCACATGGTGATGCTCTCCAAACCCCAACAACTCTTCGAGTGTCTCTCTACTATCGCCTTCGATTCGAATTAATAAAAATAAACATGAGTTGTAATGAAATAAACTGTGGACTAATGTGTAATCTATATCATCATCTTTTTCTTTACTAGAACATGAAGTTGCATCGTCATGTTAGCATAGATAATAACAGTAAGTAATGCACTTAGTTATGGTTAATTGATTGCTTTATTAATTTGAAGCTATAAACCAACAGAAGAAAAAGCTAAAAGTGATGTTAATAATTGTACGAAGCCTTACTCAGATATGGGTCTACCGAAGATTCACGAGAAGAGTCTCAAACAGTGATTGTGTAGGACATCGAGGCAGGTGAGACAAAATTGATTTATCAACTTTGACAGTGTGTTGTTCCATTCAAATCAAATCTAGTTCAAGCTTTTTCCAGAATGAAATTATAAATTTGATTCAATACATAGGGGTTTAGATAAACAAAAGGTTAACAAATCTTTTTTTTTTTTAGCTCAAAAGGATTTTGTCAGTAAAATAAAAGCTGAAAAAGCTGATGAATTAAATTGTGAACATGCAAACGTTAAGGAAACAAGAAGACAGACTTTAATATTAATTGAATTTAACAAAACCAAAGTGTTGAAAGAAATGAATGACGCAAGTAAGTAGTTACATACATCTCTATCTCTCTGCAAATGCAATTATCAGTGACGACATCAGCGATTTTGTTTTTTTTCTTCTTCTTCAAAATAATCACAGACCTTTTTGATTATTTACAAATTGAGCCGTACATATACAAAGAACACCTCTAGTCTCAATTATACAAAATCAAATTTAAACTTAAAATAAAGGAGAGACCTAACCCCAAGATGATGGTTTCAAGGGTTGTAAAAGTGTCCATTGCAGTGGCATTTCCATCCCATGGGCTTGTAGTTAGAGTACTGGTCTAGTACGGTGGTTAGGGAGGAAGGAGGCCGTACGAAACCGCCGGAGAACGGGTCAACTCGGGTGAAACGGGAGCGGCTCGGGAGAGTGGGGACTTGAGTAGGCATACAAGGATGGCAGCCGTTGCAGCTGTTGTGGCAGCTCGGTGGTGTAGAACCTAATCTTGCTTTATCTTCGACCAAAGCCACCTAATAATCAAATAACTTTTAAATCAATCAAAAATGAAAGATTAGGAAAAAAAAAAGAGACATTGAGTGAAAGATTTGATTACTTGGGGAGAATTGGGAGGCTGGACAGGTTGAAGAAAGGATGAGACGTGTGGAGTGATGAAAACGAGGAAGAAGAGGAGGAGAAGGGTAGAATTGTAAGTAGTGAACATGTTGATCTTCGAGTTTAGTAGCCTATCACCAACCATAGATGAGAAACTTTCATGTGCGTCTAGTGAAATTTCAAGAGTTTAGAAGCTAAACAGAGAGAGTGAAATTTCAAGAGTTTAGAAGCTAAACAGAGAGAGTGAAATTTCAAGAGTTTAGAAGCTAAACAGAGAGAGTGAAATTTCAAGAGTTTAGAAGCTAAACAGAGAGAGTGAAATTTCAAGAAATTTTGAAAAGCAAAACAGAGAGAAGAAGCTTTTGGACCAGTTGTTTTAAAATGAGTGAGATGGAGAAATCTTTTAAGGTGAGAGGAAGGGGTAAAATGGTAAAAGTGAGAGGGAAGGGTGAAAGGAACAAGACGGAGTGGGGGAGACAGAATAGGAGGATACATATCAGAGGAGAGAGTCTCAGAAACTAGCCTTCTTTCTATGCGTCACTTCAATCTCTACTACTCTCTTTTCATTTTATTTGTCATCTCCTTTGCCATTGTTCACTAGTTTTGGAACAAAAACATTCACTGTTAATTTTATTGATTGATTGACGATGACTTCACATTTTCGGTTTGGCTATATCAGTGCTAAACCGGGTTCAATGAGTTTAATCACGAAATCCTTGTGTTGAAAATTGGGTCAATAACTATTGTTAGCCAAAGTCAAGCTAATATGTTTGTTAGTTGTAAAAGTCAATGTTTCACTCTATTTTTCAAAAACATAGTCAACTGTTTCAATTAATGTTCTGTCATCACTATTGAGCTTCTAAAAGAAGCTTTCCATTCACTTGCATTCCTATATGAACGAACCACATTTAAAAGTAAGTGTTTTAGGACATTTGCTGAATTTGCATTCGTTTGTGTTGTATCACCACATCAATGTGGAAGAGGACCATAATAATCGACCAGCATCCCTTGAATGTCGAATTAATATGCGTAGGGGCATCTCTAGAAGTCATTAATTGTTTCATGGTTCCACACTCATTACTAACGCTAGCTTCAGAGCATTTTCAATGCAATACTCAATTTTTTTTTTCAAAATAGAGTAAAAGTTAAAATGAAATAAAAATGTTCAACCCTACTCAATTTCTCATGAACAAACAAAAAATAGATTACTCCATTTATGGAATAAATTATATTATAGAGTGAGATTTAGAGTTGGTTTAGGAACAGTTTTCGCTCTATTTTCATTTTTGAGATTTGGAACATTTACGGAGTACCCAGTAATAATCCAAATGTTGAGTGGACCTTTCAACGGTTAAAAAAACGAGTGTTAATAACTTTTCACGGGTAAGTATCTATTTTACTGACACATCAAATAGAGGTTTCCTTTATCATCACAACAAAATAGTAAGCAAATAGGAGAATCGAGGTTCCTTTTATCATCAGAGAAAATAGTAAGCAAATAAGGAAATTACTGAGTAGCAAATAGTAGTAAAGAACCACAGTTTGACTGAGATTTGATTTTTCACTCAAAAGGTGAAAGAGGTAAAAGTTTCCAAAGATCATCAATAAATGAAGAAGAGAAGAAGGATGCCACATTTTTATCATTTTTGACTGCTTTCATTTAATTACTTTCAACAATCTTATGTTATCATTAAATGTTGTATAGTCTATGCGTGTCTCTTTCTGCTGCTTTCCAACAAGTTTAGAAGTATCGTTTTCTCCTCCTTTGTACTGTCCATATTTTATTTGTATGTGTAGTACTTTCAATTTCAGAAAATTAGTTCTTCCCACGATATATTTGTTTCGAATAAAAAGTACTAGTAAGTAACCACCATAATGGCGACTTCTTACAAATAAGCAAAAGTTTCGATCGACATGATAATAATAAAAGGAATAGAATACGGAATGGTCCATGAACAATTGATGATATTTAACTACTGTTCAGTTACAATTTATGGTGGCATCGACTACTCGACTTTTCTATGGCTTCTTGAAAATACAGCTCAGAACTTTTGTGCATCTAATAAGAGTATGGTTTGAACTTTGAAGTAAACGTACATATAGAAAACAAGAGAAGTAAATGCACGTATTAAATCAAACGAAGCCAAGTTTTTTTTTTCTCTCAGGAAGAACAGGGAATATTATTACATAAGCCACCTGAAATTTGGAATATCTTTTCATTTTCTTTTAAATCATTTTTATAATAAAATCGAAAATTGGGAAAATTACAAGACACGAAATAAAGGCTGTGAAATTACGTTCCGTGGTAACGCGTTCTGTGACTATCTTTTTCCACATTACCTGATTTGTCGCATTCTCTTTAAAATAAATATTTATGTTAAAATATACAGATAAATTGAAGCCACAAAAAGAGATTATATGAGATGGGAAAAATTATGTAGAAAAACGACGGCCGACAAAAAAAATGTAGAAAGACGACGTGATTGTCAAAACAAAAAAAACCAGAAAAAATTGCAAGATGCAAGTCTGCAACTACAAGAGTCCAGGGCTTTTGTCTCCCTCCGATAGTTGATACTTAGAAAAGATCCTACGGCCCAAGAATGTTTGGTCACAAGCTGAAGCCTATTCACGTCTCGGCAAAGGATACAATGAAAAGGTTACTACTACTACTCTTCCTCGATTTTAATTCCCGGTTTAATCCGGTAAACAACCTTAACAAATTCCCGGTTTTATAACTGCTACATGTTCTTTTACCGGTGAGCAGCTCGGTATGCATCCTCGTCCGAAATAACCGCCGGTATGTTCCATGTTCCCAGCGAAGGGCCAGAAACTTTCCCCCCTAAACTTTTTCACCGAGTCAATAAGTCAACAGAAATGGAGTTTTTGATGATATAATTGTATTATTGATACCTTCTTTAGTAGCTTCTTCACATCTCCTTTGGTAATTTGAAGACAAATGTGGATCCAGGGATTTCATGATCTCTTCATACTTCTCTTCAGCTGCTGATATCCGCTTGGCCTGTAAGAAACAATGAAAACTGTAAAAATGTTTTCAGAGAAACGTCGATTGAATGATTGTCGTGTTAACGCTTCTTTACCAGCTCAGTGGGTGCATTTGATGGGCCAAAGATTCCCACAAACATTCGTAATACATTGAAACTGTTCTCCAGCACGTCGTCCTACAAGAAAAGCATATCAGTGGAGATCTCGATGTGACACAGCTATTCTCTGAGTGTAGCTAACCTCATAGTCGAACCTGCAAAAATACAATTCAAAATGCACTCAAGACCCTGAAAGACTCAACAAACTTAGTATATATGGAAGATGGAAAAATGTTTCAAAAGAAAGCGTACAGATCATCAGCTACTTCAACCAGGAACTCTGAAACTGACAAGAACTCCATGTGCAACTCATTCACCTTTTCCGCAGTTTCCAAAGAAAGAAAACATAAATCAAATACAAACTGAATATGACTTCTCATCAAGAAATGACAAGGCACATGATGAATGTACTACTCACCTCTACTCCTCTCAACTTGTATAGCAGAAGATTCAACACCCGGTAATCAAAAGACTTCAAATGAATTGCTCTCATCACATCTTCGACACAGATCTATAAAGATATATATAGATCAAACGGTGAGCAAATCTATAGCATACATAAACAGCCACTTATTTGAAGGAAGTAACCTGAACCAGTTACCTTATTTTTGTTCGAAAGAGCATGACAAAGCTTTCTTTCTAACGCCCAATACTCTTTGCCCGACTCAAACTCTTGTTGTATTCTAACCAATGACATAGTTAATATCTGTTAAGTTCTGCTATATTGTTTGTCCCTTTGCTGATAAATACAATAAGGAAAATTATAAAGTTATCTCAAGGAAATACCTTTGCGTCAAAAGGCCCTCACGTTCAAGCACATCTCCGAGCGGCTTCAATGGATCAGTTTCAAACAAAACCCGTGATCCAGCATTCCATCCATGGCTTGAACACTGCATCTCAATTCTCAAACCATTAGGCTCTACACTAATTTGGTGATTCCCACACTCCAAAATATTAGAGATGGCATCTTACATTGACTCGGGATTCACAAGCTGATTCGCGGACAATCTTCTCATTAAGAGCATCCATCTAGGGAAACAGAAAGACTTCAAAATTTCTTAGAACCGGGTTAGGTGCAACTTCACTGAACAAAAATATACAGTTATTACCTGATATATGTAACTCTCAGTGAATGAAAGGACGGGTAAATATCTAAATATTGACTGTGGTTCGCTAACTTCCAAGTGATGGAACATGAAGTAAGACCTGGACTGCAACACGATATGGACTATCACTAAGACTAACACATTTTCAAAAATCAAGAGAGAGATACACTTGCATAAGTCATAAGAGAAGTTTTTTCTCCCTCTATCTTTCTCTACTTGATTATGCTTGTGTATGAGTAAAGAACTTACGAAATCCTCAAGTGTAGAGTTTGCTCTCTTCATTGCATCAACCCCGACCATTGCCACGTCTTCTTGAGCTTTCTGTGCCGCGTAAGGATCAACATTATCCATGACACTCCTCTTTTGAGACTCTACTACATAGAAATTAAACTATTAACCGCCATTCACATAATAACTGAAAAGACTAAAGCAAACCGAAGATTCAGAGAATATATATACGCTTTAAAGTAACTCAAACAAACACATCTTCGAAGCAGAGGCAATTTCAAGTGAGCTGAAACAAAAACAACAGAAACATAGATAACTACAAAGGGAACTGATTATAAGAACCTGAACTTGTGTTAAGTGGTTTGGAATCATCGCCTCGCTGAATCGACCTCGATATCTCATCGAGGAAACGTCCAGATACCTACGCAGTAAAACAAAACGCTTCGAAAGAGGAATAATCAAAAATGGTATCAAGCTTTTGCTTACTTTCGGTATGAAATCAGAGACCAAGACGAGTTTCGATTCAACATCTAGGTCGCCGCATGGTTGTACCTTAGAACGAAGAATGATATCAGATTTCAAAATTCTCCGGGAAAAAATTCGAAAAACCATTCAACTTTCTCACTTACCAGGAAAAGAACGAGATCGGAAATGAACCGAGAAGAAGAAGAAGAAGATTCATGATCGGAAGTTAGTAAACCGCGAGAAGAGACGGCTGATACAACACTCTGCAACTTCTCCAATCGCCTTAGCTCTTCCATCGTCGTCTCCCCCAAATCAGAAGAATAACAAAAAAAAGTATGACGTGGACATTTTGTTTGCCATGTCAGCAATACAGCGTAAAACGACGTCGTCGAGTAATGGGCCTCAGGACCGTGAAGGCGAGTTTCAATATTCCTTTGATTCGGCCCTCTTTTGATTTAATTAGTAAACAGCATCGCACCGAAAAACATGCGCCTGACACATAGAGAAAAAAAGTATCCACAACAACCAACGATCGTTTGACACGTAAGCATCGTCAACGAGTTACACAAGACTTCACCGCACGAGATCACTCCGTATAAAACTTCACCTTCGTTTAGTTGAATACTTCACACCCTTTGCTGAGAAAGAAGACGGTGAAAGATGTCGAGCGGAGGATACGGAGACCCGTCGCAGAAGATTGACTACGTCTTCAAGCTAGTCCTGATCGGAGACTCCGGAGTCGGGAAATCGCAGATACTCTCTCGTTACGCGAGAAACGAGTTCAGCTTGGACTCCAAAGCCACCATCGGCGTCGAGTTCCAAACTCGAACACTCGTGATGGACCATAAGAGCGTCAAGGCTCAGATCTGGGACACCGCGGGCCAAGAACGGTAAAATCTCTACGCCCTTTCCTTTCAGATCTCGTGTTCGATCTGCGTGCGAAACTTTTCTAATTTTGTTTCCGAGATTTGAATTGAAAACGACGTCGTCGTAATTTGCTCAAAATCAAGTTGCATCTGATTGTAAACAAGTTTTTTTGGTTGAATATAATTTCACAATTCATTTTTTTTTTAAAGTGAAGAAAACGACGTCGTGACGCAGGTATAGAGCGGTGACGAGTGCTTACTACAGAGGAGCGGTTGGGGCGATGCTTGTTTACGACGTGACGCGGCGTCAGACGTTCGATCACATCCCGCGGTGGCTGGAGGAGCTGAGAGGCCACGCGGACAAGAACATTGTGATAATACTCGTCGGGAACAAGTCCGATCTCGAGGATCAGCGTGCGATCTCGACGGAAGATGCTAAAGAGTTCGCGGAGACGGAAGGGCTTTTCTTCTTGGAGACTTCGGCTCTGAACGCGGTCAACGTGGAGACGGCTTTCTCGACTGTTTTGACTGAGATTTTTAATATTGTGAACAAGAAGAATCTTGTTGCTGGGGAAGGGAATGGCGATCCGGGGTCTCTTGCTGGTAAGAAGATTGACATTGTTCCGGGGCCTGCTCAGGTGGTTCCGACCAAGAGTGGCATGTGCTGTAACTCGTAGAAACCGAATTGAATTTGTCAGTGTTTACTTTTGTATTGTTACTTCCCGTAATGGCCTTTTTGTTCGAGGTTTCTATTACAAGTGTTTGATTGAGTTTTGAGTTTGGTTTTGAAACAACACTCGAGTCATTATGAAGAAACAGTTTCAAGAACTAAAACGCAATATAGCAAACAAGTTCAAAACTTTTATATCGTAATAGAATTGAAAAGTTAACACAGAGCAGAAACCCAAAAACAAAGAGACGTTCACAATGGTGTTTTCATGTCTTTGGAGAAACAAACTAGAGAGAAAGAAATCTCTTAATTTAAGCAGCAACAGGCTTAGCGGCAGCAGAAGAGAGTCTAGACCTCTTCTTGGCCAAACTCTCGCTACGGCGATCACGCTGCTCCTTGAGTCTGGAGGCAAGAAGCTTCTGGTAGTCAGCTGCATCAGCGTTAGCCTTGGCGATTCTCTTCTTCTTGTCGGCGATTCTAGCTCTCTTCCTCTGAAGAGTCAAAGGAGTAACAAGCCTCTGGATCTTAGGGGCTTTGCTCACTTCCTTACCTGTTAACAACCCCAAAATAAGTTATTCTTAAAACTCTCAAGATAGTGGTTTTGATTCTCTCATACCTTTCTTGTTGGTGAATTTGCGGCGGTAAGTGTTGACATACTTCCTCACATCATCATCCTTGGTGAGGTTAAACAGTTTACGGATCTTAGAAGCTCTCTTGGGTCCCCTCATTCTTGGCTTCTCAGTATCGGTAAGCCCGGGGAGATCCTTCTCACCCTTCTTGACAATGACAAGGTTAAGAACAGAGAGATCTTGGCTGACAATGCAACCACGGACAGACTTTCTTCTCCTCTCTCCAGTCCTCCTTCCGTGTCCTCTGAAGCAAGGAGTACCTAATTCACACAAACAAGATTTTACATAAATACAGACAGAGAAAAACTGATGAACTTGTACATAATGTTATTAGATTAGGAGTCAAGTACCTCGGTGAAGCAAAAGGCGGACACGACCGGGGGTGAGAACTCCCTGTTTCATTGGGAAACCTTGTTTGTCACATCCTCCCATGATCTTGAAGATGTACCCCTTGAATTCCTACACATAGATTATACAGCTTGAATAACCATTTCTAAGAGCACAAAGCCAAAATAAACAATCAGCGAGTAGTAGAAATATTCACCTCGCCCAAAGCATCTCCGCTAACTTCCTGAGAGAGCCTCTTGTCGTAGAAAGCACGGCTGCACCATAAAACAAAAGTCAAACTCAAATCATCTTGTCTTAAAAAAGAACGACTAAGATCAGTCATGTTGTGTATGTCGAATTCAAAACTAGCTAATAAAAAACCGTAGAAACATCAGATTCCAATATTTGCAGCAGGTATGAACTGATTCTACCGGTAAAACAATAACTGTAATAATTCTAGGTTTGTGTCCGAAAAGGAGATGTTCAACATTGTAGACTCAATTAGCCAAACGTAAACAAAACAAGAACTAATCCCAAACCTAGTATGTAAGAAAATAAAGGCAATGTGATTTAAATGAAAGATCTTACAGCTTCTGGTCGTCATCGATCTCAAGCTTCTTCTGGCAACCAGTTGTGGGATTCGCGACGTTGAACTGCGATACAAACAAAACCGAATGAACAAGCGAACTAATACAGATAACTGAGCAAAAGAGAGTGTGTGAGGAGGAAATGATGAGCTAACCTTCATCTTCTCCGATAGAAACTGTCACTACAACAGCCTGCGAGAGAGGATTAGAGATATATAACTCGCGGCGCAGTTCAGCAGTGAAGCTAGGGTTTTGTGCGGGTGAGTAAATAGCCAACTTTATACTACAAACAGATCGGTATCATAAGCCCAAATATATGGGCCTTTTCATAAATATCCAGAGAAGAACTTATTTTTTTGGGCCTTTAGGCCTAAATTATTCTCTCTCTACTATCTTTTTTATTAAATTAAGTTTCAAAAGTTTACTATATCCACTATCGGAACATTTAAAAAGTAGAAAAGTAGCTTCCTGTGGTCCCCAAACAATAAGGTATGAAAAATTGTGTCAGGTCCAAAGTATTACCCTTGTAGCAATAGACCTCAGAAAATAGCCTACTTACCCTAAAGTTCTTAATTTTACTGAGCTGATTAGGCCAGATTTATTACCTTTTAATTAAAGTAGATTTATTTTAAAAATAATTAAATGCATTGACTAAATTTTATTAATAAATATTAATGATTTTGAAATCATATCAACTTTCTCTCCAAAATGGATTTAATTATTTAATATCTTTATTATTATATTTCTTATAATTTTGGGTGATAAATTATTATCAATTTATCAATTATATTAATTATAATTAATAAAAAAAATACTCACTGAAATCTATCAATAATATTTTAGAAATAAAAATGTATTTTAAAAAATTATAATGCTGGGATTATTTCTTAAAATTAGTTAAATATTATATCCAAAGTATTAAAAAAAACCCAGAAAGAAAACAAAAAAGTAGGTTACATAAAGAAACGTAAGAAATAAAATAATAGTAGTATAAAACAAGTTTTCTCTGCCTCCGAGTCTTCTACTAAACTTTCTTGTCTCTTTCGCTCTCTCTCTCTCTCTCTCTCTCTCTCTCTCTCTCTCACTCTGAATTGTTTAAGAAACACACAAAAAAAACTGGCATCATCACCATCATCACCCCCACCACCATGAGGAGTTCACTTCCTCAGCCCAACAGTGGAAGAAGATCCACGACTAATCGTCGATGGTCACTTCCCTCAGCTTCCCCCAACCCTTCTTATAACTCTCGCTCCGCTCACTCTTCTCGGCCCCTCAGCCACCAGCCTACTCAAAGCCACCACCGCTCCAATTTCCCGCCAAATCACAGGCCCGATCGGGCCCAACCGACTCGTATTAAGCCCAATTTCATCGTCCAGCTCGTTCACCCAAGAACCGCCGCCGCCAACACCAACACCAACACCAATCCCTCTTTTTCCGTTAGAAAGCAAGCGATCATCACACTCGCTTCTCTCTGCGGAATCCCCGAGGAGTCCGTACACGTCCCCCAGCTCGGCTCCGTCGCCGGGAGCTTCGGTTTCCGCCAATGGACCAACGCGCTCTCCGCCGTCGTGTCTCTCTGGGACCATCGCCTCCGAGGGAAGCACGATTTCGTCCCCGAGCTGGTTCCCAACGTCGTCGTCCCGTCCGACGTGGACGAGCTTAGAGACAGGCTCCGCGATCTCTTCTCGTCTCACGTTCTCTCCCTTGTGGAAAACGGAGAGAGCGTGAAGAAGGTGAGACGCGAGATTGATGAGAAGTCTCGTCGAGCTGAGTCCTTTGATTCCAAAAGGGGTATTAGGTTAGAGGTGTTTGAGATGAAGAAGGCTTTGGAGGCGGAGAGGGATTTGGTTGTCAAGCGGCTTGAAGAATTCAAGAACGCTATGATGTGGATTGTGCGGTTTCTCAAAAGAAGTGATGATGGATTAGAAGTTGATGACGTGGACGTGTTTAGTTTAGAAGGGGACTATGATTGGCCACGTGTTCATAGTTTAATCCGTAGGGAGTGTCGAAGGCTTGATGATGGGCTGCCTATCTATGCTTACCGGCGGAATATTTTGAAGAAAGTTTATGGCCAACAGGTTATCTCCAATATTTCAATATTTAATATGAGTTGCTGAAAAAATGAAAACTTTTAATTAGAACAGAAATTTATATAGATTTGAGAATGAAGCTGATCTATGTTGTTGTCTTATGGTTGCAGTTCTTGTGTTAAGACTTAGTTTTAATAGTTTACATTTTGTTGTGTTCACAGGTAACGGTATTGATTGGAGAAACTGGTTCAGGGAAGAGCACTCAGTTAGTTCAGTTTCTTGCTGACTCCGGAGTTGCGTCCAGTGAGTCTATCGTTTGTACACAGCCAAGGAAAATCGCTGCATTGACATTGGCTGATCGAGTCAGAGAAGAAAGCAATGGTTGTTATGAGGAAGATTCTGTCCGAGCTTTCTCTTCTGCGGAGAAGTTTAGTTCCAAAGTTGTTTTCATGACGGATAACTGTCTGCTTCAACACTACATCAAAGATCGGAGTTTGCCTGGCGTTTCGTGCGTTATTATTGACGAAGCACATGAAAGAAGCTTAAACACGGACCTGGTTTTGGCGTTGCTCAAAGATCTGCTGTGCAAAAGAGTTGACTTAAGGCTTGTCATCATGTCCGCCACGGCCGATGCTTACCAGCTTTCAGAGTATTTCTTTGGCTGTGAGATTCTCCGTGTCGCGGGAAGGAACTTTCCGGTGGAGATTATATATACACCTGGTAGTGACACGGAAGGGACTTCTGTTGTTGGCCGCGTTGCTCCATATGCTGATGATGTTGTAAAGAAGGCGATGGAAGTGCATAGAACAGAGAGAGATGGAACCATCCTTGCATTCTTGACTTCCCAAGCAGAGGTAGAGTGGGCATGCGAAAGGTTTATAGCTCCATCTGCTGTCGCTTTGCCTTTGCATGGAAAGCTATCTTTTGAAGAACAGTTTAGGGTTTTCCAGAGCCATCATGGGAGACGGAAAGTGATATTTGCCACAAATATTGCGGAGACCTCTCTAACTATTCCTGGCGTCAAGTATGTGATTGATTCCGGGATGGTGAAAGAGAGCAAATACGAGGCTAGAACGGGTATGAGCATCCTCAAGGTTTGCAGAGTCAGTAAAAGTTCAGCTCAGCAACGCGCTGGTCGTGCTGGGAGGACAGAAGCTGGGAGATGTTACAGACTCTACTCAAAACACGAGTTTACTTCCATGAGTCTTAATCAGGAGCCTGAGATTCGGAGGGTTCATCTCGGTGTAGCGATTTTGAGGATTCTTGCTCTGGGTGTAGACAACATAGCGGATTTTGATTTTATCGACGCGCCTGACCCTGAAGCCGTCGTGATGGCTGTCAAAAACCTTGTTCAGTTGGGTGCAGTCGTTGAGAAGAATGGTGTTCTTGAGTTAACGCAGGAAGGACATTGTTTAGTCAAGCTGGGTCTGGAGCCAAAGCTTGGTAAGTTGATTTTGGGATGCTTCAGACACAGAATGGGCAAAGAGGGGATTGTTCTTGCTGCTGTCATGGCCAATGCTAGTAGTATATTTTGCAGAGTTGGTAACCTTGATGATAAGATGAAAGCTGATTGCCTAAAGGTAAGATATTCTCTACTTTTGTAAATAGTTTAGATCCTCTTAGAAGATGTTGTTCTGAAATTTTTTTTTCTTTGTCATCTTCAAGGTGAAGTTCTGCAACAATAATGGAGACCTCTTCACTCTTCTTTCGGTGTACAAAGAATGGGCATCTCTGCCGCGAGAGAGAAGAAACAAATGGTGCTGGGAAAATAGCCTGAACGCCAAATCAATGAGGAGATGCGAAGACACAGTCAAGGAGCTGGAGATATGCATTGAGAGAGAACTTTCTCTCGTCAGTCCAACCTACTGGGTTTGGAACTCAACCGAGGGTAATGATAAACACGAGAAGCATCTGAAAATGGTTATACTTGCGTCTCTTGCCGAGAACGTGGCGATGTACACTGGCTATGATCAGCTCGGGTACGAGGTAGCGTTGACTGGGCAACAAGTCCAGTTGCATCCGTCGTGTTCGTTGCTAGCGTTTGGCCAGAAGCCAAACTGGGTTGTTTTCGGTGAGCTTCTGTCAGCTGTCGACCAGTACTTGGTATGTGTAACCGCGTTTGATTTCGAGGCTTTGTCTATGCTTGATCCACCTCCACCTTTTGATGCATCTCATATGGATGAGTGGAGGCTCAGAGTGAAAAAGGTGGCTGGTTGTAGCAGCACTCTGCTGAAACGATTCTGTGGGAAATCTAACCGTAGTCTGCTTTCGATTGTCTCTCGCGCTAGGCCTCTTTGTGAGGATGAGAGGATTAATATTCAAGTTGATGTAGATCAGAACGAGATTCTACTGTATGCGCCTCCCCACGACATGGACAAAGTGTTGTCCCTAGTGAACGATGCATTGGAATGCGAAAAGAAGTTGATGCGTAACGAATGTTTTGAGAAGTATATATATCATGGTCGAGGAGAAGTACCCCTTGCACTGTTCGGATCCGGCGCTCAGATAAAGCATCTTGAAGTTGATCAGAGATTCTTGACAGTCGATGTACTCTATTACGGCGACAACTCTCTTGATGACAGAGAGATTCTGACGTTCCTGGAGAAGGAGATCGATGGATGTATCTGCTCCATTCATAAGTTTGCTGGTAACAAGCAAGACTGTGATGAGAAGGAGAAGTGGGGTAGGGTTACCTTTCGGACTCCGGAGTCTGCTATGAAGGCAACAGAGATTCAAAAGTTTGATCTCAACGGATCAGTGATTAAACTATTTCCATCGCTGTCAGCTGGTGGTGAAGGAGTTTTCAAGATGCCTTCTGTTACAGCTATGATTCGTTGGCCGCAAAGGGAAAGTTGTGGTAAAGGTGTTCTTAAGTGTGCTTCTGGTGATATTCACAGTATCTTTGCTGGGTCATCCGGCATCATGATAGGAACAAAATATTGCCCCTTTGAGACGGATCAAAGACACACTGATTCTATTTTGATTACTGGTATTGACACAAATCTTTCGGATGCTGAAGTTTTAGATGTTTTGGAGTTCGCTACGCAGAGAACAGATTTGGAATTTTTCTTATTCAGAAGAGGAAATATTGTGCATTGTCAAGATCTTACTGTTTGTAAAGATATGCTGCATAAGAGAATATTTGCGCGCTTGTCATCGAGGAATCCAGACCCAAAGTGTGTTGAAGTCAAAGTCTTTGAACCAAAAGAAGCTAATTTTGTGCGAGCGTTGATTACTTTTGATGGGAGATTACATCTGGAAGCTGCAAAAGCTTTGCAGGAGTTAGATGGAACTATTCTAGATGGATGCTATCCATGGCAGAAGATAAAATGCGAGCAAAAGTTTCAGAGCTCCATAATCTGTCCTGCTTTTATCTACAACATAGTCAGAAGACAATTATATGCTAAGCTAGCAAGCTTCAAGAGACAAAGAAGTGATTCCATTGCCACATTTGAGATGTTTGCTCTCTATCACCTATTATTCATTAACATTCTCTTTTATGTATTTTGCAGAATGTGAATGGCATCTGGAGGCAATTCATAGTGGTGCTTATCGTGTTAAAATCTCCGCAAATGCAACAAGACGCATCTCGGAGATGCGGAGATCTCTCGAAGAACTCATAAGAGGAAGACCCATAATAAACCATCCAGGCTTAACCCCAAGGGTCTTGCAGCATCTTTTGTCCAGAGAAGGTGTTATCCTGATGCGGAAGATCCAACAGGAGACTGAAACTTGCATTGTGGTAGACAGGCAGAGTCTCGCAGTACGCATTTGTGGATCAGAAGAGAGAACCGCTGCGGCTGAACAAGAGCTGGTTCGGTCGCTTCTGGCTTATCACGAGAGCAAGCAGCTTGAAATCCGCCTCCGAGGTCCGAATCTCCGTCCTGATCTCATGAAGGAAGTTGTGAATCGGTTTGGTCCAGAGCTCCAAGGTATTAAAGAGAAGGTGAATGGTGTGGATCTCAAGCTCAACACTCGGTACCATGTTATTCATGTTCATGGGAGCGTGGAGATGAGGCAGGAAGTAGAGAAGATGGTCTATGAACTTGCACGGGAAGAAGGTAGTGCACTGGGCGGTACTAAACCAGATGAGATTGAAGTTGAATGCCCTATTTGCTTGTCTGAGGTTGAGGATGGCTACTCTCTCGAAGGATGTTCACACCTCTTCTGCAAAGCTTGTTTGTTGGAACAGCTCGAGGCGTCGATGAGAAACTTTGACGCATTTCCCATAATCTGTTCTCACATCGACTGTGGAGCTCCTATAGTACTTGCTGATATGAGAGCCCTCTTATCACAAGAGAAGCTCGACGAACTCTTCAGAGCATCCCTCTCCTCTTTTGTAACAACCAGCGATGGTGAGTTCCGGTTCTGCTCCACACCTGACTGCCCTTCCATCTACCGCGTTGCCGGTCCTCTAGATTCAGGGGAGCCATTTTTCTGCGGAGCGTGTAACTCACAGACGTGCACGAGGTGCCACCTGGAGTATCACCCGTACATCACTTGCGAAAGGTACAAACTGTTCAAGGAGGATCCTGACATGTCGTTGAAGGACTGGGCGAAAGGGAAGAACGTGAAGGAGTGTCCGTGTTGCAAGTCGACGATAGAGAAATCTGAAGGGTGTAACCATCTGCTGTGCCGGTGTGGGAATCACATTTGCTGGGTCTGCTTAAGGTGGTTCGCTCAACAAGAACCTTGTTATGAACATTTGAGAGGAGTCCATGGTGGGATAGGCCTCTTCGATGAGCTAGGCATGCCCATGCTTTGAAGTACCTCTCCAAAACAATGTACAAATTTGTTTTAAGTAGAGGTCCATGTATATCTATATTGTGTAACATTATCTGGTTTGGTTCATATGTAATTATGTCGAGAGATTGGTTCAGTAGTATACCTTCTTTAACCAATACAAACCGAAAACTCATAAACTTGATGCCAAGGTATGAAGAGTTTTGGTAGCAACGACTTGAAGCTTGACTTGTTAACATCACTGAAAACGCGTAAACGTCTACAGAGAGTTCACTAATAAGTCTAGTTTTGGGTCAAGACAAAGTTGAAAGGAAACTACTTTCCAAAGACGTACAGAGACATCCCTTTAATGGCATTTATCACACACACCTTCCACGAAATTTCCACCCACTTCCAAACCCTATCAAAGGACTGATCCTCAATTCTTATTAGAGTCCGGTAGATTGCGATCTATGTCCCCTTATAAACTCCACACGTTCTTGGAATTTTTGGGTCATGACTTGACTATGTGTAGATTTCTAACGTCAATATGGGTTTGAAATTTCATCTAGTGCCCCTATTTCTTCTCTCTTTCTTCAAGAGCAAAAACTTAGTTTTGTGTCCGAAACCCATTTATCTCTGTTCGTGCTCTGTTTTAACTACTAGTTGTCTCTTGAAAAAGTAAAGTCCCCTGTTTTTTCTCTGAAAATGGCGTCCCATAACAGGAAGATGCTCTATCCATTTCAACCCGGACAAAATTGCACCTTCGGGCTCTACTTCTCTTTTATTCCGACATACCCACCACCACCTCCGCCGCCGCAGAGAGATCTCTCTGTTATAGTCTCCACCTCAATCTGCATAATAGGCTCACTCCTAGTCTTCCTATTCCTCATCGTCTTCCTCTACCTCTACATCACGAAGTCATCACGACGGAGGAGCTCACCTTCCGCAGTGGCTCCCGTCGTCAGCACCAGACGAAGAGAGGAAGAGAACGAAGAAGCCGGAGGAGGAGAAAGAGATCATCATCACTTCTGGAGCATCGCAACGCTCGGTCTCCACCGCTCAGCCATCGATTCTATAACAGTCGTCGGGTTCAAGAAGGGAGAAGGGATCATCGACGGCACGGACTGCTCCGTCTGCTTGAGCGAATTCGAAGAGGGCGAAGGGGTTAGGCTGTTGCCGAAGTGTAGCCACGCCTTCCACGTCAGCTGCATCGACACGTGGCTTCTCTCTCACAAGAACTGTCCTTTGTGCCGCGCCCCTGTTTTCTCCCCCGAGGTGCGTGATAAAGAAACAGAGACGAATCGTCGAACAGAGTCTGGAACAAGAGAAGAGGAGAGTTCGGGATCAAGAAACGGTAATGTTGTTCTTCCGAGGTCACAAAGCGATTTGGCTAGCCACTGTGGTGGCTCGGGAGGAAGCTTGGAGACTGTGAGAAGATCGTTTTCGATTGGAGGAAGCTCGTTAGTTAAAGCTGAAGGTGGAAGTAGAAGACACTTCTACAGCAGCTTCAGTGCTAATTTCTTATCTTCATCAAGAAGAACAACGAACCAAGACTCGGTTCTCCCGAGCTGAATGCCTTCTAGACCGTTTAAATATCTAGTGTTGTCGTATTTGAAATAAACGGATTGTTTCAATGGTTTGTTAAGATTATATAATGATTTTAAATAAAGAGAAATGGGCAAATAAGGTTAAATTAAACAAGAACAATTCTCACTGAGACATTTCGTCGTACAGCATCGAACTAAAGACTAATTAAAATCCAAGAAACAGATTGATAGATAGCATAAGATTCTCTCAAGCTCTTTCGCCTCTGATTCTTCTTGCCAGCTGGATATCCTTTGGCATGATTGTTACTCTTTTGGCGTGAATTGCGCAGAGATTCGTGTCTTCGAACAACCCAACAAGGTAAGCTTCGGCTGCCTCCTGAAGAGCTGCGACGGCGCTGCTCTGGAACCTCAGATCGGTTTTGAAATCCTGAGCGATCTCACGGACAAGACGCTGGAAGGGGAGCTTGCGGATCAGAAGCTCCGTGCTCTTCTGGTACTTCCTGATCTCCCTCAACGCCACCGTTCCGGGACGGAATCTGTGCGGCTTCTTCACTCCGCCGGTGGCCGGAGCGGATTTTCTTGCGGCTTTCGTCGCGAGCTGCTTCCTTGGTGCTTTGCCTCCGGTGGATTTCCTAGCGGTTTGCTTGGTACGAGCCATATCGAGATCAAAGAATCACTACGAACAGTCTAGAGAATGAGAATGCAAATGCGAAAGAAAGTTAAGTAGTGAAGAACAAAGGTTGAAGATGTGTTGATTTTTATAAGAGAGAGAAATTGGCGGTGAGTTGGAAAAAGAATGAAGTTGGAGGGAGTTTCCTGAAATCTTGTCCGTTGGATTATAGTAATATCAACGGTTGAGAATTTATGTACGTAATCAATCCGCGTGAATGCTTTGTCAACCAATTAAAACACTCCTATTATGTATTTGACGTATCTGTGTGATGTACTATTAACCAATTAACATCATCTTTTCCAGACCACGAGACCCTTTCGCGCTACGTCCAACTTTTTTGTTTTTCAAAAAGAAAAAGATATTAGCGCCACTGGAAATTTTTGGCCAAAACATTCCAATTATTTTCAAATTGTAGAAAATAACAACGAAACTATTTCAGAAAGAGAAGTAAATTTGTACTTGACGCTAAAATTTCAAGAAGATGATGATATGTGCACTCTAACTAATATTAATTTTCTTCTGGTAAAATTTTCCCGTTTATACACAAAAGGAAATATATCTCATAAATTTTCCAGATCCTTGTAAGGACGGAATAATACTATACTGGTCAACAACATTAGGATGAATCCACATGGGGAAGATGCATATGGAACAATAATTTTTTTCCTATGATTTGAAAGAACGGTGTTGTTTTGTTTTCACTTTTCTCGGATTGTTTATTTGTAAATTAAATCAACAGACCAAAATGAAAGTGGAGAAATAACACTAGATTGATATTAAGTAGACATATTCATCAAATCAAAAGACTTGAAACCAACACCAACACAAGCGAACATTTTTAAAAGAGATTTACACAACCGACTAAACAACCAAAGCATTACTTAAAAACCACTGTTCTTCTTCATCTCTTCTTAAGCCCTCTCACCCCTGATTCTTCTTGCAAGCTGGATGTCCTTAGGCATGATGGTGACCCTCTTGGCGTGAATCGCACACAGATTCGTGTCCTCGAACAACCCGACGAGGTAAGCCTCCGCCGCTTCCTGAAGAGCCGCGACGGCGCTGCTCTGGAACCTCAGATCCGTCTTGAAATCCTGAGCGATCTCACGGACAAGACGCTGGAAGGGAAGCTTGCGGATCAGAAGCTCGGTGCTCTTCTGGTACTTCCTGATCTCCCTCAACGCCACCGTTCCGGGACGGAATCTGTGCGGCTTCTTCACTCCTCCGGTCGCCGGAGCCGATTTCCTCGCCGCTTTCGTCGCCAGCTGCTTCCTCGGAGCCTTTCCTCCGGTGGATTTTCTCGCGGTTTGCTTGGTACGAGCCATTTGCTGTTGATAGAGAAAGAATCTTACTCTTTTGTGATTTGCTTTGTGCGAGAATGTGAATGATGTCGAGAGAGAGAGGATGTGAAGTGTTTTTATATACTGAGAGGGAGAGATGATTTTTTTGTTATCATCCGTTAGATCTTTTTGTTTATCAACGGTTAAGATTGCTTGTATCTATGCTATCCGCGTCATTTGTTATTTAACCAATCAGAACGACTTGTGTATATGTCGATTTATTCTCCTTCCGTTTCTCGTTTCCATTATAAGGCCGTAGAACGAGGCATAGGCCTTAGGCCCAATTAATATTAAGCAAATTTTGGCGCCTTTTGGGTTATTGACTTATTTCACACTTGTTAGAAATTTATATCTTCTCTGATTTATTTTTTTTAAAAGTCGTTTTTTCATGTGTCGATGTGTTTTGTAATTGCAAATCTTATATGTATCTTAGAGGACACATACGATGCTGCTATGTAATCATTAATTTTTTTTTCGGGTTGATGGGAGATGTAATGTTATGGATCTCATTGATACGGGTACAACCAATTTTCAATGTTGAAAATTAGATATATGACCTGTAGCCTACATTGTGGTCGTGCTCGTTCCTCGCCTCAGATTTGGGTATAGAGTGTCGCTGATAGAGCCATTGATGATATAATAATTAAGCAGGTCATCAACCCCATGGTTGATATTAGTATAGCACTACCAAACGTTGGGTCGATGTATACGTATAGATAAACTGCATGGCACTCGCAGAAATTGAGATGACAGTTTGGTCCTCTGTGATATGGTTTATAGTCCATGCGACTGTGGCTTGCATGAATTATTCTTATGGATTTAAGCTTGACCTGACCAGTCTGGTCCCCAGCATCTTGTTATGAAAAATATAACCAAATGTTATCTTCCAATATTTTAGACATCAAATTGAGATTTTTTTCTTACGCGTCAATGGAATTCGCTGGTGGCTACCGGCTGCTATTGCAATTGAACCTCATGCCGACATATCCTATGTTTATTTTTATTGTTCTTTCTGTACATCATGGACGGACTCGCTCTTCGATTGAAAAGTCTTGGTCATAATTTCTTTAGCTTTTGTATTGATTACACGCATTATGATATGTATTAAAATATTTAGTTCTTATAGATTAAAATACTGGGAAACTTATTCATTCACACAACACAATCGAAAAAAATTATTAAAACAACAGTATTATATTATATAATTGGTCTATTATGTGATGTTGACTACGAACTTGTCAATGATTAATATCAATAAAATATGAACTAGTGACTTTGGAAATAGAAGATATCCACAAAACTCGTAATGGAAAAAGGAGACTTGGACACATTTGAATCTTCACAAAAAAAAACCCACATATATTTTCCCCTAATTAAAAAGGAAACTCTTTAAATAAGAAAGTGAATAAAACCTGACGACTATAAGAACCAAGAAGACTCCCATAATTAATCAAGCAACCCAGTTTCTTTATTTTCTTCTTTTCTTCTGCCAAAAGAGAATGGCAAAACTCAAATCTCTCATAATCGGAAAAGTCAAAGACAAAGCTTCAATATGCAAAGCCAGTTTGTTCTATAGTTTCAGTTCGAAGTCGGTCAGATATATTCACTTAGCCCTTTTGAAGTCAACACCTCATACTTCTCATAAACCACCCGATAGCAACTACATCTCCGACGTCGTCTCTTACTCCAATGGTCGCCATGCCCCGGTAGCTTTTGCGGCGGTTATGTGGAGGTTACAAGTCACAAAGAATGCTTTTGTGGCCATCAAGTCTCTCATAGTCTTCCACATACTTATCAAATCATCGAGATACAAGTTTGAAGGACTTGATCGCGGTAGAAACAGTCTGAAACTGAATGATTTCTCAGACAAATCTTCTAATCTCACAATAGAATTATCACCATGGATCCTATGGTAATTATTTTTTCCCTTTTTTCTATTATTTGATGTGACTATGACATATATCTAATAACTTGGACGCGTTCATATCGGTTACCGACTTGGATATTATAATACTAAGAAGTTTTTTCTTGTGTGTGTGTGTGTTTGGCTTTATTCAGGTATGGACGATATTTGGATAGTCTCTCGTGGATTTTGAAGGTAGTAGGGTCTTTTCCAAATTTAACGGATAGCTCAAAAGAGAAATCTAAAGAGAAAGATTGTGTTTCGTCTTACCAAACCGGGTACATAATGAGACAGACCGACTCTCTTTTGACTTTCCTTGAGCATATATGTACTAGACCGGATACTCCACTTTTGTTCCAGAACAAGATCGTGGACGAGATCAGAGATCTCGTGATTCAAGACTACTTTACGGTTGTAATATTGGTTATGATACGGCTTCAAGTGTTGAATGAAAGATTGACTAAACCGGAACCGGTTGGTGATTCCAGTTTGAACGATTTAAGGTTGGTTTTGATGAGACTTGAAGAATGCAAGGAGAGTTTGAGAGGATTTTTCTGGCGTTATAGACGTTTGGCAGAAGATTTCTGGTGTTTGGTTGAAACATTGAAGGCCGATATGGTACATAGCGATAAGGAGATGGTTAACTTAACCGGTTTGGTTCAGACAACGGTTAAGGACGATGAGGAGATGGTTGAACTAGCAAGTTCGGTTCAGACCGAATGGGTAACATTCGACGACTCTGAGATAGCAATGAGCGAGTTGTTAAAACGGGAGTCCGAGTGGGAAACTTTTGATGACTAGGCTTTGACGAATGAACCGGTCCAGTTCATCCTCTATACGTAAGGTTGAGAGCTGATTGGCTCAGTTAGGTGAGAAAATATCCGGTTTACACTTGGGTTGGCGTTTCACTAGTTTTGAATTTGGTTCGTCTTGGAATGGGATCTGTCTTTTTTTTTTAATAATAATAATGCTTACTTCAAAAAAAGACGAGTGTGTATAAGTAATTCCTCCCAGTTGTGGCCTTCGATCATTTAAAGAATTCCACAAAGACGAATGTGTTCAAAAAATAATAATAATAATGCTTGCTTCTTCCTCCCACAAAGACGAGTGTGTATAAGTAATTCCTTATGTAAAGAATTAAAAGAATTATAAAGTCAACGTGTAACTTAATTTCCTATTTTATTATAAAACATTCATAAAGAAAACAAATCGGTCATTGCTCCAGTTGTGGCCTTCGATCATTTGTTTATGTGATTGACATGATACAATATGTATTGGGTTTAGTCACTTATTTTAAAAACATACTAGATCATGACCCGCGCGACCGCGCAGATTTTAATTTTGTTTTAACACATTTCAAGTTTGTCCAATTCCATTTTATGTTTAAAGAACAATATAAAAACTGTATTTTGTATTAGTAGTTTTTCATCGGTGTATTAGAGATATAACCGTGCAGTGAAAACATTAATATAATATTGACTAATACGATTTGGATTGAAATAATTGTGTATTATAGATGTGATGTACACTAATATAATAGTAACCAATACGATTTGGATTAACATATCAGTGTATTATAAATATAGATGAAATGTGAAAATACTAATATAATATTAACCAATACGATATAGACTAACATCCCTGAAGTCTTCATTATAATTCTAATAAAATAATTGTAATAATAAGATAGATAAACAAATAAACGCGTCAAAAAATAAATTAAAAATACTTAATAGATTAACCCCATGCAGATATATAAATGTTTGTATAAATATTTAGATATAACAATTTTTATTTGGTCAAAATTTAAATGAAATTGTACTAATCGAAAAAAAATTATAGTTTCAATTTGTTTTATTAATAGAATAGTATTTTCAATGTGTATGCAAGAAGTTTAATAAATAAAGAATAACAATGTTTGGTTAAAAAGTTAAGTGCAATAAAAAAATGTTTTTGTTTTATATTTATCGGCAATCTAATTATTATGATCTACAAAGCAAAATTTTACTGTAAATGCACATGTCCATATCAAATTAATAAGCCTATTAGTAACAACAGTAGTTGTACAGGAAAAAGAAAAAAAAATAAAATGGTTACCCATTATTTCTTTTTCTTTGTTTTATTTTCTTCTAAAGACATAAACATGTCTTTTTTTTCTAAATGTGTTTGTTCCTCTTGGAAGTCATCAATTCATGTTGAAAAAGTATCTGTAACCCGATCAAAATTTAGGAATTCAGAGAACCCCAAGATTTCTTTCTTCATTCTCGTAAAACAGAGCAAACCAATTGATAGATATACTCGTTAAAGGTTAGAATATATATTCTTATTCTTTGTTTTCAATATTCAATCGATACTATTTATTTTGTTCTTATTCAGATTTATTTATTTCTTGATAGATTTATCGATTCCTATATAAGATCGGCTATCAATATGCTCGATTGAGACATGCCAGCTTCTTACATTATCTTTATGTTTTTTTTGGTCGATGTCTTTCTTTCGACATTGTGCTTTTTGGGAGCTTTTTGTGAATGTCGAATGATGAATGATATCGACAAGTATTTATGGACACATTATAGTGGGAGGAAATGGTATTCCCTAACCTATTAAGTTAGGTATAATAATTACAAATTCTCCGGATTTTATTGACACCGAGATTTTAGGTCTAGTAGAATAAACTTGGAGAATGAGGTTTTCCATATTCATGATTTTTCAAATCTGGCAATTTGATTGGAAATATTTGATTGTAACTGAGGTTTTAGCCATAGTAGACTCAACTTGGAGAAGGGGTTTTTCCATAATCGATTTTTTTAAAGTAAAAGTTGATGTTTCTGTTATTGAAATAAGAATATACATTAGTATATTCTCGTTAACTTGGAGAAGAGGTTTTTCCATAATCAGTTTAGTTAATTTAATCAATTGGTTTAGGAGATAACCAGACCAAGATGTTCGAAATTGTATAATGACTGGCTAAGGACTCGTTAATGACTTGCGGTCGACTCGACTCATTAATGACTCGCGGTCGACTCGACTCGCTAATGACTCGCTGACTCGAGTCGCTAATGACTGACTCGTGATGCAGTGACTTGTTTTCACATAATTATTGTAACATGTGTAATATTAATTTTTATTCTTATCTATCTTATAGTAGGTACGTAAGCATGCCGATCAAAATATTTGATTGGAGACATTTGTTGTATTCATTTGACTATAATAAAAAGAAGGTTTGTTATATTTGTACTATGATATAATGTAAATATGATAATTTGAGTATACTATAACGATATAATAGATGTTTTGTTTAATAGATGTATAATAATAGAAGTATAATGTAAAACATATAATAAGATAGATCTTACGGTTGAATTAAATGAAAGGTGGTTGATATTGAACTGTTTAAAGAAATATAAGGTTATGGTATGAATAATAATGTGATGTCCAATTTAAAAATCCACCTAGAAGAAGTTGTAATGTTTCTGTTTTAATAAGATAGATGCTCCAGAGACAATAATATGGCACATTTAAGGTTTCACTTTCATTTTCTTGCATCAGACTGCCAATTTTTAACGCGCATGCTTGCTTTCTGTGCCTACAAATTTGAAAGAAACGACGAAACAATTGTGTTAAAAAGAGACGCATGATGATGAAATAAACCATATATATATGAGCAATAACCATGTATAAACAAAAGAACTGAGTTACCTCATTCTCCCAGTCACATCTCATAGTAATAAAAATCAATATAAACGTCTGAATAGTGGTTCCTCCGAATATCATACCAGCCCAAATACCCTTTTAACGTATAATAGCAATATGGATATTTATGAAAACTGTAGAGAGAAAAGGGTCGAGATTAACTTTCAAAATAATCAAATAAAACTTGCATTTACCTTAACACCGGTGTTGAAAACCCAACCCATGACAAATCCAAGTGGAAGTCCAATGAAATAGTAGCATCCTAGATTAATGTATGCCACTACGGATTGCCAACCCGAACCAACCGCAGCACCTAATCAAAATCAATACATGACCGTTGACCGGTTTATCTTAGTTTTTTGAAAAATATATTATTTTGTTTCTGTGACCTACCGGAAAGAACGGGATAGACACTGTTGAGAAGAATCGTAAAGGCTAAAAGAATAGAAAGGTTATTCACTGCTTTTATAACAGCTTCGCTCGAAGAGAAGATCCAACCGATTTGATTATGAAGAAAGACTACGAGCACAGATAGGATTATTCCGATGATTAACGATTGTATCACTGATATGATCATTGCAAACCTTGCTTTTCCCCCGTTTCCTGCTCCTAATTCATTCGCTACTCGTACACTACAAAAACATGTTATAATCCTAATCAATCTTAATAAATGATTTGTCTTGAAGCAACCAGACTAGCAATAATATGAAGAAGAGATAATTATAGCTAGTCTTATAAAGTGAACTAGTACAACCAGATCTAATCGTTCTTGGTGTCATGAATAATTTTGACCAAACGAAACAAAAGGAAAGTATATATATCAGTAACAAAGTAAGAGATTGGTTATACCTGGTCCCGGCGAAGAAAGCAAGTGGAATCATCGTCTCCAGACCATTTATCAACATGCTGTCGATGAAAATGTTTACTATAAATTTCCTCCATAGTAATATGCAGCATAAATGTGGCATTATAAAAAATTTCAGGTACATTAATTATATTAATCTCCAAAACTATATATTTGACGTACCATATAGACATAGAGTCGACAGCAATTTTTGCGTCCTGGAGATTTCCTGTCATCACAATTAAAATCCTATAATACCAATTCTCCAAGCTGTCCAAGTAAAAAAATCTACCGTAAGAAGTTGTGTTCCGTTCCGTAAAACCATAAGAAGAAAAAAGGCGACAGATACCAAAGCATGATTCCAGAGGATGCAGAGAGCTTAGTGAACTCCCATAGTCTGGTGAAAGCTTCGCCGGAGAAACCGGTCCAAGTGAGCGGACAACCGCCACAAGTGGTGTATGTAAATAAGATGAAGACATTGAGCCACCATGACACGTTAGCAGTAGCGATGGTTCCTATGACTCCAAGTTTAAGAACGTACACAAAAAGCCAACACACAAATATGTGTACCACAAATGCCACTCCGGAGGAGATTGCAATCACCTGGTGGTAATGTACGTAAGAGACATTTAGCATTTGGCAATATTAATATCAAGAAAACTTGAACTATTTTATAGGGAAAATGAAAAATGGTCGATTTTTATTTTCAGGCATGTTTGATTTTTATTTTCAGGTTTTAATGTTTTTAGCTAGCCAGTTCACCCAAAACTACGGGACAAAACAAGTTAAAACACACAGAATATATTAAGTGGTACATAAAACAAAAAAAATTGTATTGGAAAATCTAGAAAATAGACGTATCAGGAAAAATCTTTAAAAAAAACACAATATCTTATTTTATAGTAGTCTAGAAAATCAGATTGATTAATCTCTATATAAAATATAGATTGATTTTTCTCTATATAAACCTATGCATGTTGTAACTAATGTATCATGAGAATCTTGTACAATTTCTTCCATAAACATTTATGTGTTATTTATTTTAGTCATTTTGTCTCTTGCAAACATATTTTATGAAGACTCCCACAATCTACCCCAGAAATAGAGCCGTCTAGTCCACAAAGTACTTGCACTAACCCGCCAAGTTGTGACATTTCAAATCTTAAGGTACATACCATATTCTTGAGCTGGGATTGGAGGAATCGGTTGATAGGGAAAAAGAATGCAAATGAGAAATGGGCAGGTATGGCCCAAACAGCGACGGTACCAGAGAGCTCGGCGATGTCATCAGGCTGGCCGATAAACTTAAGAATCGGAGACGTGAAGAAGTACACAGGGAGTAGCAAGATGGAGCATAAGAGGAGAACAATCCAAGATCGCTGCAAATACACTCCCAACTTGTCATACTTCTTCGCTCCAAACGCTTGACCGCACAACGTTTCCAACGCAGTGGCCATTCCAAGCTGCATATAAATATTTGTAGTTTCTTCATATATTAACCCAACATTATAAATAGAAGCTAGAAAATATGTGTGTGTGTGTTATATATACGTACTAGGAGGCCATAGTTGAAGCCGACGATGACGTTGTTGACGATGGATATGGCGGCTAGCTCAAGCTCGCCGAGGTGGCCGGCGAAGGCCTGAGTGATGATGAAGATCGAATAGGTGGAGACCCTAGTGAATATGGCTGGTCCAACGATACGCCAGAGCTTCTTCGTCTCCATCCATATCTTTCTCTTTGTTTTTCTGTCTTTCTTTTCCGCCACATTGTCATCCCCTAACAGAGGAATCATCGCCTTCTCTAGAGGACCTTGTGCTTCGTCGGCTCTCTCTTCCATTGCCGGATCTTCTGGAAATTAAAAACTAAAATGAGTAGATGAAGTTACCTGATTTGACGATTACCAAAAAATAAAAAGTAACCTGATTTGATATAGTGGGTGTAGATGAAGAGGCTGAAGAGGCGTACTGTTCAAGTGCGTTATTCATTTCAACCAATCCTGTCACCATTCAACCAAAAATATATAAAATACATATATATCCGCACGTGACTAAAGCAAAAATAATAAAATTTATACCATATGTGGAACAAATTCATGTGGTATTTTATATATTATTTCCTAAAATTCTTAATTTTGAAAAATGTTTTAAATTTATTTCTTTTTTTCCTGAAGTTCTCGATTTTGAAAAAAATATTTTGTATATCAAAATATGAAAACATTATTCACATCTTAATTAAACTTTTATTATACCTCAGAATGGAATATATCTTATAATTTTTTTCTTTAATGCTCTATTGTTTCTACATTGTAGTATTAGTGGTTTTGCTCAACAATTCAGCCTCATTGTTTATAGGCCATCTACGCCCACACTGCTTGATGTCATGGTTTCGGAAACCAGCGGGGAAGCTTTAAAGGGGAGATTGGGACACATGTACGACAAAACAACCACCAAACAATCAGTCAGCCACAGTAAATGAGATGCCACAATTAGGTTGGTAAGGGATAAAATTTTGTTTTGGTGAAAGAACGTAACACCCCAGCTTGTTACGTAGTCTAATCTCGAATTTATCCACTACATCACTTTGTAGTTCTTAACGTTGACGGAAAAAGCAGTCTAATGACATACGCGTAGACGCGTGGTAGCTATTAAAAATATGAGCCGAATCATTAAAACTAACTCAAATTATAATGTTTTTTTTTTCTCAAATTATAATGTTAAAGACTGCAAACCCAAGCTTTGTTTTGCTTGCTAAGTGTGCATGCTAAAACGTTGCGTTTGCGATGGCCTTGACTAATACGTTGGTTCCATGGTCTTAAATCGTGTACGTGTCCATTTCCCTTCGGCTTATCTGACAGTTATAATTAAGTTTCCGACTCGTAAAAAACGTGCTGAATTGAGGCTTTAGGCTTTATATGTCCATGGTCCACAGATTCATGCAAACCCCACCGCAATAATGCAATATAAGACGATAAGAAAAATCTAACGGTAACATTAATAATTTCTTAAACATGTATACAATCTGGCAGTAGCATCATGTTTTTAGTATGATGCTTTTATAATTTAAAGCTGAAGTAGAAATACAGTCTTCAATTTCTTGGATCTGAGACAGACCATCTCTTAACGCGAACATTTGCTTTTTGGGCCTATAAAATTGAAATGAACACAAACCATTTGTATTAAATAAACATACATGAAAAAGTCATATACCTGAGCCAAAAGCAGCAAGCAAAATCATAAGAATAAAAAAAATCATTAGAACTGAATTACCTCTTTTTCCCAGTCACATCTCATAACAATACAGGTCAAAATCAATGTTTGAATCGCGGTTCCTCCAAATATCATACCAGCCCAAATACCCTAGTACCAACATAATAACAAGAGAAGTATAAACATAGAGAGATTTAAGATTACATTAATATTCTAATTTGATGTCAAATAAAGAAAGAAAACTAGGGTTACCTTGACACCAGACTTGAAAATCCAGCCCATAACAAATCCAAGTGGAAGTCCAATGAAATAATAGCATCCTAAGTTTATATATGCCACGGATGATTGCCAACCGGATCCAACAGCAACACCTAACAAAAGAAAAATCAAAAGTCACTTCACAACGGTTTGACCCGGTTTAATTTGGGATACCAAAAGAAACTATATTGTTTTGTGGCGAACCGGAAAGAATTGGCTGAACACTGTTGAGAAGAATCGTGAAGGCTAGGAGAATAGAGAGATCAGCGACAGCTTTTATGACAGTTTCACTTGAAGAGAAAATCCAACCGATTTGATCATGAAGAAATGCTACGAGCACCGAAAATATTATTCCGATGATTAACGATTGTGTCACTGATACGACCATTGCAAATCTAGCTCTTCTTCCACTGCCTGCTCCTAATTCATTCGCCACTCGTACGCTACAATAAAAACATGTTATAAATTGTAGTCAGTGTTCAAAAAAAAATTTGTAGTTAGTCTTGTGAATTAAACGACTACTTTTAAGCCATATGAAGTAGTCTAACTATAGAGATCTAAGCAAAAATGAAAGTATCTATCAGCTAGTAATAAAAGTGAGAGATTGATTACCCGGTGCCGGCAAAGAAAGCAAATGGAATCATCATCTCCAAACCGTTTATTGACATGCTGCCCATGAAAATTGAACATATGATTTACGTTCAGAAAATAACATATATATTATATAGTAATCTCCAAAAGTACTATAAATTCGACGTACCATATAGACAAAGAGTCGACAGCAATTTTTGTATCTTCCATATTTCCAGTCATCACAATTAAAATTTTGTAATACCAATACTCCAAGCTGTCTCTCGACAAAAATATACCGTAAGCGGTTGTATTGAATATGTAAACCAAACTTAAATAAATGTGACAGAAGGGGATCGTTTAACGAATTAAATACCAAATCATGATTCCGGAGGACGAAGAGAGCTTAGCGAATTCCCATAGTTTGGTGAAAGCTTCGGTGGAGAAACCGGTCCAAGTGAGCGGACAACCGCCGCAAGTAGTGTAAGTAAATAAGATGAATACATTGAACCACCATGACACGTTAATAGTAGCCATAGTCCCTATGACTCCAAGTTTAAGACCGTTCACAAAAAGCCAGCACACAAATATGTGAACCACAAGTGCCAATCCAGAAGAAAATGCAACCACCTGTTATTGTAAGAGAATATCAACCAAACACCCTTCCCTTGCGACCTTTCACATATTTATTTAGTTACATACCCTATTCTTGAGCTGGCATTGGAGGAAGCGGCTTAGAGGTAAATAGAAGGCATATGCAAAATGGGTAGGAATGGTCCAAACGGCGATAATACCCGTGAGCTCAGCAATGTCATCAGGCTGGCCAAAGAACTTGAGAATTGGAGACGCAAACAAGTACATAGGAAGGAGCAAGATGCAGAATAAGAAGAGAACGATCCAAGATCGCTGCATATACACTCCCAACATGTCATACTTCTTGGCTCCAAACGCTTGCCCGCACAGCGTTTCCAACGCACTCGCCATTCCTAGCTGCATATATTTATTAAAATAGTTTCTTCCAAAAACTAGACATTATAATATTATAAGGTAGAAAGTGTTTCGTGTGTGTGCGAATACAAGGAGGCCGAAACTGAAGCTGATGATGACGTTGTGGACGATGGATATGGCGGCGAGTTCTAGCTCGCCTAGGTGGCCGGCAAAAGCCTGAGTAATGACGAAGATCGAGTAGGTCGAGACTCTGGAGAATATGGCCGGTCCCAGGATACGCCATAGCTTCTTCGTTTCCATCCATGTCTCTATCGCTATTCCTCTTCCTTCGTCCTCCGCCGCATGTTGATCCCTCAACAAAGGAATCCTCGCCTTCTCTAGAGTACCTTGTGCGTCATCGTCTCTTTCGCCCATCTTCTCAAAAGTAAAGATCGTGGACGAGACTGAAGAATAGATGAGAGTAAAGCATTTTGAGTGGAGACTCCACTGCCGTCAGGCTTTTATTTTAAGGATTTATTCTAAGGACATGAACCTTTAAATTCACCCCACCCGACCAATCAAATTGACACATATATTATTAATTAAAAAATATTAAATTAAATAAAAATAGCTACAAAAAATAAAAACGCTAATTTTAACGACGCTAACGCTTCTAGCTATACTCTAAATCCTAAATCTTAAATTCTAAACCATATACCCTAAATTCTAAACTCAAATCCAAACCTCTAAACCCAAACACTACAAGAAAACAGCGGTATTCTGACGGCATTCCGACGGAAAATGAAATCCTCGGAATATCCCGAGGAATTTCCGAGGAAATTCCGAGGAAACACAAAATTTGGTTTCCTCGGAATTTCCTCGGAATATACCGACGGAATTCCGAGGAAATATTAATCCGTCGGAATATTCTTATGGAATACCGAGGAAAAATGTATTCCTCGGAAAAAACCGATGAATTCCGAGGATATATTATAGCCGTTAGAGAGCCGTTGGGGGATTTTAAAAATTCCGAGGAAATTCCGACGAACCTGTCGGTAGGATTTCAACTATAAATACAAGCACCCCTCTTCCTCTTCATTCACTCCATATCTTCATCTTCCCTTTTACTCTCTTTACACACGAATATGATTCATAAAAAACATGTCTTCTTCAAATTATTTTCGTTCTTGGATCGATCGACCTCATTTGGATCCGAACACGAGATTGCTTACGGAAGAATACCAACGAGGTATAACCGAATTCATGGGGTTAGTTCACCGACAACCGGAAGCAAAAACAGGTATGTTAAGATGTCCTTGCTCTAATTGTAAAAATAGAAAG
>NC_027756.1:50908082-50908313 GCF_000695525.1 Brassica oleracea var. oleracea | reverse complement strand
AGGAGATTTTATGATATGTTGGATGCTGGAAAGCAACCATTGTACGAAGGTTGCAGAGATGGTCATTCAACTTTATCATCTGCTACAAGATTGATGGGCTTCAGAACAGATTATAATTTGGCTGAAGACTGTGTGGATACGATTGCTGATTTTGTAAAAGGTATTCTACCCGAGGATAATGTAGCTCCTGGTTCATACTACGAGGTTCAGAAACTCGTAGCTGGTCTTGGT
>NC_027756.1:50889002-50905403 GCF_000695525.1 Brassica oleracea var. oleracea | reverse complement strand
TGTACCCGAACGAGGTGTTCCCGGACGTGCCAGACCCGTAGTTTTTTATTTTTTCAAAAAACTCGGAATGTTTTATTTTTATTTGTACAACTTTGAATATTAACTAATATGATTTCAATTTTAATTTTAATTTTATATTTTCGAATTTAAATTTCAAAAATTTTATTTTTTTAAAAAAAATTATTTTTTTTTAAATTTCGAGGAAATGAACCCTCGGAATATACCGAGGGACTCGTTCCTCGGAATTTTCCGAGGGCTCTGATCCTCGGAAATTACCGATGAAAATTCCGAGGAACATTTCGTCTAAACTTCCGAGGATTGGACCATCGGAAAGTCCATCGAAATATCCCGAGGAAGTTCTCCCTCGGTATATTCCGAGGAGCTTTCCGACGAACTGTTGGTCCTCGGAATTTCTTCGGAAATTTGTTTCCTCTGAATTCCGTCGGAAAATTCCGAGGGATTTCCGAGGAAAAATGAATTTCCGAGGACTTGTTTCGTCGGTATGTCGTCGGAATAAAGTTATCCCGACGACATACCGACGATTTTTTCCCTCAGTATGTCGCTGTTTCCTTGTAGTGAAACCCTATACCCTAAACCTTAATCCTAGACCATAAACCCAAATTATATACCCTAAATCCAAAAACTAGACTATAAACCTAAACTCTATATCCTAAACCCAAGTCTTGGACTCTAAACCCAAACCGTAAACCTTAAACCTAAACTATAAACTCAAACCATATACTCGAAATTGTAAACCCAAACTCTTGACACTAAACCCAGACCCTATACCCTAAACTCAAATCTTAGACCCTAAACCCAAACCGTAAACCCAAACTCTAAACTCTAAACTTAAATAGTAAATTTGGATTTAGAGTCTGGTTTGGATTTAGAATCTAAGGGTTTAGTTTAGAATTTATTTCATGACGATATATTGGGAATTGATGATGAGATATACCAATATGTCGTAGGATTAGTAATCAAAGATCACGTTATCTTCTTCGTATGTGAATTGGGAATTGATGTGAAACTGAAAACTTAAAAGATGAGTCAAAGATCACGTTCTCTTCTTGTTAAAAGGCGACGTCTTTTTTTTTTCTCATCTGTTTTCCTTTTTTATAATTTTATTTCTTTTTTTTATTAATCTTACGTGGCACTTTAATTGGTGTAGAATGGTGAGATGAATTAGAGAATTCACCACGGGGTAAACCCAAATTTTTTCCTTATTTTAACTACTTTTTTGTCGTACGTCAACCAATAATAGTAGTCTGCATGTGTGTTTACAATAAGACGATAAAAGATTAACTAATAAACTAAATGATACCCAACAGTGGAAGTGGAACATATGGAGCATTTTATAAGACCACGTGCATCGCAGCATCTTTAGAGGAATTTTCAGGCGTGGATTCCGCAAAAAAGAGAAATACCGGTAAAAAAAACTATGAGGTAAAGATCGATTTTTTTGGGGTTTTTGTGATTTTCGCGGGCTCCATTGATACGTGGCGGTCCGCGATTGATTTTTTTCTTTTTTTAAGAAGAGATAAAAAAAAGAGTTAAAAATCTGCTTAAGTGCAGCTTACTATAGTTGATTCCACATGCAACGGGTCCATTTTTGTTTTCTATTTATTTATGAAATCGCCTTTTTCTGAAAACAAATCTGAAAATCTTTAAAAAATATTATGCGAGTTAATATGTTAGTACAATTTTATTCGGTCGTTTCAACCACTCTTAATATAAGAAATTGAGTCAAACCTTTTTTTAAACAGCTTAGATTTATTAATCAGATAATAAACAGATTGACAAATACATACGTTGTTGGATAATTTCAAGCTTGTGGAAACTTAACATATTATTAGATGTTTAATATGTTAAGATAAACACAATAAGGAAACCTAGAAATAGGAAAAGGAAGTTTCTATTTAGGTTAGGTTTGTGTTTTCCATATCCCACATGTTAAAGGGAATTGTCTTTCATATAAATATAGGTCTAATGGAGAGGTGTTCCATATGATCTGAGAGAAACATATTGAGAGCTTTAGTTTTGAGTAGTTTCTAAAGCTACTAAGAAAAGTTGTTCTTATAACTCTTTGTGTTTCTAAGAGATCTGAAAGTAAAGCCTTACGGATTTCTAAAATTTGGAATTTAATTGCTTTAACACTATTTACACGACTCTCTGAACGAGTAGATGACAATGGCGTAAGTGTAAGGTCTTTTATATTATCTTTTAAAATATCCCACCTCTTAGTACTTGGAGACTCTTCTTTTTCTCTTCACGACGGAAGAAGCTTGGACTTGTCTTTTTTTTCTTTGTGTTTACTTTTTTTTTTTTGGAAAAGTTGGTGAAAAAATTATATATTTTTGTCTTTATTTATAATCACTAATTTATAATAGTTTCCTAAACATAATCAAATTAGAATATTAACTTTCTAAACTTACGTTGAATATTAAAACAAACACCAACAGCTATTTTTTTACTTTCCAAAATTTATAATTGATATAAATGCTAATTACTTCCTAACTTATTGCATTTTTTGTTGGTTATGTTAACAAAATAAATTTTGTAATTAATAAATACGAAAATTAAATTTACATATAGCTATGTGATTTTTTTTTATAAATATATTATTTTATATTATACTATTACTAAAATAAAAAAAATATGGACCCTCTAAAATTTTGGACCCTGTTCAACCGCTCCACTTGCATGTGCAAAAAGACGGCCCTGATTTCCCTAGTTGATATTGAATATCATGACTTCTACACTAACAAGTAGACCTCCAGTATATATATGCTTGTTTCGTCAATTAACTAAGAAACAACAACAAAGTTCGGTTTCTAGCTATCATATGTACATGCTTCATTGCATTGCCACAGTAAGTTTATATAGTTACTATTATAAGTTGAGTTTGTTAAAATGCTAAACCAATCATCAAATGTGCTATATAAAACTGTTGTCGATGGTGTGGTATGTGATAACGACGTATCAAACTTTATCATATCACAAAATATATGACTAGATGTTTAACATGTATATATCAAACTGATCCAATCCAAACTTCACCACAATCACATAATATACTTTGCAAAACATTACATATAAAACACTTGAAATAAAGATGGATAATTTATTCACAAATAAATACAATTATTAAACCCAATATGATCGAGAGAGTAAATCCCCCCAAATCTCACATATCTAAACTTTTGTTTTTTGAATTACAGGAAGTTCGGGCCGAAGCCCTAATTCCCAAGACCGAAACCACAGCATATAATATTAGTTTCGTCTAAGTGGACATTCGAACCGGTGACCTCTAACACAATGGTCAGGGTCATTTCTAGTTGAGCTAATGACCTCTAGTATATATCTAATTTTTTTCTAAACTAAAATTTTGAATTAGCAATTGATTTGAGTTATAAAAGATGCTCTAATGGATCATGTAAGTGATATAAAATATATTCAAACCCGAAATATTATTAACCAAATATGAACATGTAAAAAATTAACCAAGCGCTTGTGGTCGAGTGGCGCGAGGCGAGTTCGTTGGTCCTAAGGGCCGCGGGTTCGATCCTCCCTCTCAGATACGCCCAAGTGTTTGGCCAGGCAATTGGGTATCTAATTCCCATAGTAACAAATGGGCTGTCTCGCGCCGAGGGGTTAGTCCCCTGGGGGTTGAGATCCCTCCAGGTTAATCAAAAAAAAAAAAAAAAAAAAAAAAAATAAGATCGGAAGACGTATATCACTCCCGATCCAGTTGTTGGCTAAACAAGATATGTTATTGTTCGAACGATCCAGTTGTTGGCTAAACAAGATACGTTATTGTTCGAACACCAATCAGATTTAAATTGATGAAAATAAATGTTTATATATTAGCAACGGGAAGGTTTCAGAGAATATGAGTTACAATCTAACCGAAAGTAACTAAGGATGATAACATAAACCTGGCCGAAGATTAGGTTTAAACCTCGAGGTCGAAGTGTTTTGGTGTGTGTGTGAACAGTGTCGGCCCTGGGCAGAAGCAGCGGATGCATAGACTTCCGGTCCGGTTCATAATAAGTAAAAGTTCGGCCGTGTTTGCCAAAAAGCTTTGGTAGCAGAGTTAGTAAACTGTAATATTGGGGATGATTGGTAAGTGACATGATTTTTATTTTTTGGTTTTAGAATAACAGCTGTAGATTTTATTGATGTAGCTGTAAATTAATTATTTCCAGAGCACTAAATATAAAGCTCTAGAAATTTTGATTTCCAAAGCTATTTTGTTTCCTATTTTAGTTTTTATGGTTGTAATTTTAATTTTTTTCTTAAAGCATGATTGTAAACTAAAATGGATGTAGAAAAAAAAATAAACTATGGAAAGCACTCACAGCACTTAGCAATCACCCCCATTATACTCCCTGTTCAAAAATGCAGCCGCCTAGGCGTTGTTCGGAGGTTGACCGCGGTGAATATGCCCAAATCGGTATATCTAGACGTTGATCCACGTTGACTCGCGTAAGACCGTCTAATTCTCGCGTTGACCACCTAACTCCCGCATAATTTCTGCCTAGACCGCCTAAGTTTTTTTTTTTTTTTTTCGTCCGTGTAAAGTTGAAACACGGCTGATTATTTTTACTCATTATTGACAGATTTTGTGTAATTATTCATTACTAAATAATTAGAATTAGCTATCAAACCCAAAACAAACACATAATTACTTCATTTAAGAATTTTTTTTGTACCAAACACACCATAATCTAGATGTTCGACAAATCAAAAAGAGGCTGTTTAAAATTATATATAAAATTATATAATTATGTCTAAGAACATGTGTCATCATGTTTAAAAATAGCTAAATATATTAAATTGTATTTAAAACTAGGCCCCGCGTAATCCTCAGTACTCCCTGATTTTTCGGTAACTCGCTAGGCCCGGGGTTGCCGCCCGACTAGCGCCTAGCGTAGTTCTGAACATGGATTATACTTAGGAGTGGGCACTTTACCAGATATCTGAAGCCGCACCCGAATCCGATCCAAAAAACCTGAACCGAAATACCGAATTAGCAAAATATTCGAACGGATATTGAATTAGGAGAGATTGGATATTCGAACCCAATGGATAACTGAACATATGTATAATTAACCTTATATTTCTAGTTTACATCTCTCATTTTATATGTTGGATAATTCCAAGCTTGTGGAAACTTAACATATTATTAGATGTTTAATATGTTAAGATAAACACAATAAGAAAACCTAGAAATAGGAAAAATAAGTTTCTATTTAGGTTAGGTTTGTGTTTTCCATATCCCACATGTTAAAGGGAATTGTCTTTCATATAAATATAGGTCTAATGGAGAGGTGTTCCATATGATCTGAGAGAAACATATTGAGAGTTTTAGTTTTGAGTAGTTTCTAAAGCTAATAAGAAAAATTGTTCTTATAACTCTTTGTGTTTCTAAGAGATCTGATACGTAATAATGAAAACCAACAAATTACAAAAGTAAGAAAAAAAAAGAAAAAAGAAACAAATTACAAAAGTAAAAAGATGAGAACAACATCCAACTACAATTGCGATCTTTGATTGTTTGTCGCATTATGAACACAATTTCTCTTTGTTGTATTACAGTGGTATTGTTACAATTTAGATCTATATATTCTTCTGTTTAGAATCCAAATGATTGATTCAACCATAAGAAATAGATTTGACAAGGCCAATTGAATCAAACCTTTATATAGTAATTTTTGGTTTTTGTAAGCTGGATCTTTTGGAATTTCGCTCTATATGTTGGCACTTAAAGACATAAATTACCGTTCCAAATAAAATTGGACGAATGCCTTAAACCAATATGCAGTTCTATAAATATAAATCAACATTCTATATTTATTCTGATTATTCCATATCATTTACTTTTTAGAGCATCCGACATGTATTTGAACTAAATACTTTCTCCGCGTTACGCGTAGATAATATATTTAAATTTGTTACATTTATCATTTTTATTTGTATGTGAATTTTTGTATATTAAATTATATATAGCTAATTTTTAAATTTGATTTTTTTTTATATTTTTATTTTGAAGTAAATATTTCTATTATATGTAACACAATTAACTCATAAAATATGAAGAATCAAGTCCGATATTTTAAAATTATGTAAAAAAATATATAATTATGTATAGAACATAAATTATCTTAGTTTAAAATATCGGAATCTCATCTCGAATAAATTCACGAACAGAAAAAGTACTCCAATAACCTAATTAAAATATAAAACCCCCTTTTCAAAAAAAAAACCCGTACTTAATAATATTTTTTTACGTGTAATAGTTAAAAATTGACAATTGAATATCGATCTAGAATATTATTTTAATATATCTAACGGTAAAATATTAATTGTAATAAACAAATTTTGAATTTTGTAATATTACATGAATTAGAAGTCTTTAAAATCTAAAATCTATTTTATTAACATAATATATTTTTTATTCATTTATTATTTTGACGTTACAAAATATTGCTTTAGTTTTATTTGTATATTAATTTTTTAATAATTTAGTTTCTTTTTAAGTAATAATTTTAAAATTATCAAGAATAAAATATATTTAAATAAAATTATCAAGAATAAAATATATTTAAATTATTTATTTAAATATATCCAAATATGATGTCTCATTTTTATGTGTGTTTGCGTTGAACATATTTAATTTGTAGTTTGTATATTTAATAATACCTTGTTGCATGCCGTTCTATGGTTTTAATAAATGTGTTGTCATTTCATTTTTATTACTACTAACATGATTTTTTAGTGATCAGTGATAATGTATTTTTAATGTTATATATGATATTTTATCGTATATTTTCTAACTCTTCATGCTGACACTTTTTTTTAAACTTATTTTAATTAGATAATAGGTTTAAAGATGTAAATAAAACTATGTATGTTGTAAATTTAGACTTTTTAGTGTAATTGAGCACTATCAATTATGGAAATTATATTATGATTTTATTTTACTAAATTTTTATTTCTATGTATATTTTTTGTTTTATTTTGTATTTATACAATTTTATTGCCTTATTCTTTAATTGCAGAAAATTGCTATTTCCAATTTTTGTTTCATATACCTTAAAAGTTTTCGGTTGATTTTTGTTTGTTTTCTTTCTCCAATTACAATGTACAGTTCGACCGTTCCTTTTTCTTGGGATCAAACTACTAATATCATCAGATATAAAATGTTAAACTCCAAGAATGGAGTGAGTATTTGTGCTAGAGAAAAGAGATTTAGCCACTAATATAGTGATATATTATAATATTAGAAGGTATGAAAACTCTTCTTTGTTATCCTACGCTAGACATAATTAAGTTGTTGTCAATTGATTATATATTTGTGATAACTGGAAATACATCTTTATGTCTTTCTTACATCATCCTTAATTGGTTTACGGTTCGACCTTTTCTAATATATTGAAAGTAACATAATATTAGATGTTGTTTATCTTCTTCCAATTAGGAATGCACAGAATGAGAGAAATTCAAGGTGAGACCTCTTTACAATTTTGTCCTCATATCTATATATAATTAGTTTATAGATTACTCTATCTGTTTCAAAATGTAATCAGTTTTAATTAAAATCTGTAATATTTAAAAGTTATTACTTTAGAGAATTGTCAGTTAATATATAAATTTAATTAATTACACAGTAATTTACATAATTTAATTGGCCACACAATATCCAATAAATATAAAGTTACATTGAAATATATAAAAAATTTATATAGTGAAATAAAAAATACTTTTAAACCATTATATTATAAAACAAAGAAAATATTCAAATTATATTGAAACATTAGAATAGTAAGAATCAGAAAAACTGAAATCTCAACGTCGATCATTTACGTCGGCCATGCCTTAGACCATCTCCAATGTATTCCTCTATTTTTTTTCTCTCTAAAATAGATGAATTTCATAATAGAGATAGATTTGTCTCCGATATATTTTTCTATTTTCTCTCCTGAAAAAAAATATTCTTGATATATTCTTTTCTAAGTTTACAAATAATATTTTTTATTTGTGAAAGTTGAAAAATAGCCCAATTTATTTTAGTATTTAATAAAATTATGATATTATTTACACTAAATATTTCTTTACAATAATATATTTCACTAAAAAAATATTTTTGGTTATAATTGTTTAAGTAAAAAGTTAAAGGATCATTTTGTAAAAACAAATAGAGAATGTGACATGGCAAAAATATAGTTTCTCATTGGCCGATTATTTTTGCATACGTGGACACTCTATCTGAGGCTTATATCCTCCGGTTCTAATATTTAAAAGTTATTACTTTATAAAACTGTCATTTAATATATAAATTTAATCAATTACGCAGTAATTTACATAATTTAATTGGCCACACGATATCCAATAAGTATAAAGTTACATTGAAATATAAAAACAATTTATATAGTGAAACAAAAAATAATTTTAAACTATTATATTATAAAGCAAATGTAATATTCAAATTATATTGAAACATTAGAATAGTAAGAATCAGAAAAACTGAAATCTCAACGTCGATCATTTACGTCGGCCATGCCTTAGACCATCTCCAATGTATTCCTCTATTTTTTTCTCTAAAATAGAGGAATTTCATAATAGAGATGGATTTGTCTCCGATGTATTTTTCTATTTTCTCTCCTAAAAATATAATATTCTTGATATATTCTTTTCTAAGTTTACAAATAATATTTTTATTTGTGAAAGTTAAAAACCAACCCAATTTATTTTAGTATTTTATATAATTATGATATTATTTACATTAAATATTTTTTTACAAACTATTATGTAATAAAAAATATAATTATATTTATATAAATAATATATTTCACTAAAAAAATATTTTCGGTTATAATTGTTTAAGTAAAAAGTTAAAGGATCATTTTGTAAAAACAAATAGAGGAGGTGATATAGCAAAAATATAGTTTCTCATTGGCCGATTATTTTTGCCTACGTGGACACTCTATCTAAGTCTTATATCCTTTTTTTATTACTTGTTTGATTTCAATTATTAAATAAATTATATTAAATGTAATATATTTAAGATATTCTACATTCTTTTCTACACACTTGCTTGGCATCGATATTATCTACGACGAAGATTATTTAAAGTTTGGTAGCCACCCAAAACTTCCATGTACCCTTCTTTCTTAAACTACTAAATCAATTCCCCTTAGAGCATGTTTATCGGTAGTTCTGAACGAGTGATCTTAGATCAGTTAGGATTAAAAAAAGAGATAACAAGTGATTTGCCGAAGACGCGTCTCTTAATTAAAAGAGCGAAGGCACGTTTCTTACCTGCCACGCGTTGCAAAACAATTGGAGAGAGGAGAGGTGTCGCGTTGGTTCCGTCTCTTTTCTTCTCGGTGGCTCTCTCTTCTTTCTCGCGCTTGGCCTTCTCGTTCAGCTCGACTTGAAGCTAAGGCATCGCATTACGGTAGCTTCTCCGATGATGATGCTTTCTTCCCATGGTGATGTGCAGCAGTCCACATATCAGTACATGGAACCAGTTCAGCATGGAGTTCAAGACGAACATTTCAACCGAGGTTCATGTTTTTCACCGTACCGGACATATTGACCGTGCAGTGTACTGGACCGTCCCGCATGCGTCCGGAAAGGAGCTTTGGCTGGAACCATGGCCGGATGACCGATCTGACCGTACTGGAGCTTGCCTTTCCCGTCCAACTTCACATTTTAAGACATATAGTCGAGCTAGAATCCACTTTGGACGAGCTGGACGAAGTAACACCTACTTGGGCGAGCTAGAAGAGCTGAGTGAGCTAAGTGACACTACTCTGGAGCTGGATGAGCTAAGTGACACTAGCTTGGAGCTGAATGAACTAAGTAACACTGAAGATGGAGCTGGTTCAGCTGCTGAGCGAAATAGGCCTTTTCAACCCAAAGAAAAGTTCATTATGGGATTGTTTCTTTTCAAATTCGACCAGCCCTTTCCTCAGTCCATTTCAAGCCCATTCTCATCAATAATACCAAGAGGGAGTCAACAAATAAGTCCTGGTCGTGGCTATATCAAGAGGCAGTCCAAGTTTCAGTCAAAGACTTTATTTCGTCAAGTCTTTGTTTCAATTTTCAATGTCTTGTTTTTAGCACATTCTTCTTTGGATTTCTACAACTTGTAATCCTATAAATAAGGCCTATGAGCCACGAAATAAGATAGATTGTTTTTCCCTTTTTATGAGTTTATCTCTTTGTTCTTTGTTTAGAACACTTCTTAGTTTCTTGGTGAGGTTATCTACAAATTTCGATCCTTCTTTTTTGGACCGGTGCGTCACATCCGACAACGATCGAAGTCTGGTAGTATCAAGAAGTCTTTCCGCAGCCTTTTGTGTCACCATTCATCCCATCCAGTTCTCCTTTGGAGTTCATATCCATTCCTTATCAACCTGATTGAGTGATCGTTCTTTAGGGTTCTTCACATGGTCCAATGGAAATAACGGTAATCATCTCGCTAGCGATCCATTGGTATTTTACTCTGAATTGTGAGATTCAACATTTAGATACATGATTTTGATCAATTCATGTGGTATCTTCGTAATCTGTATTTTTTCTGTTTTCTGATTTCAATCATGTGGTAGTTTGATACATGATTTTGATCAAATTAGGACCACACTTTTCACCTCTGATGGGCTAATTCAGATTGTGGCAACATGGTTCCTCGTTGCATCAAATCATCTAATGTATTCATTTTCATTTCCTTTACATTCCTGTTAACTTTTAGCTTCTTAGATAGTCAGAAAAGTAGAGACTTTGGTTAACCATTGTTTGAGATTGTCACTGTGACTGATTGGTGAAGTAGTTACAGTACCTGCCTTTTTTGCTTGAACGTGTTTTTTTCATTATAATGTTTTCTCTATGTAATCATCTATAGTGGGAATTGATTCACATGCTTTGTGACAGAAGAAACATGGGAAGTCCAAGAAACTTCCAAAGTTTCAGGAAAGTCCTACATGGATCCTGCCCAAGGTCTATGCCTCTGAGCTTTTTTCGACATCGCAGCTACAAACTTAAGCAATACATTCCCTTTCTTGGTTAGTTAAACACTATAAACACCCGCTCTTTTGATATGTCAGGGACTTGATATGGGAAGAAGACTCTGTATCTATGGATTATGTCGCTCCGTTGAGATGCTTAGTGATGTCGTTGAAGACACTGTCTTAGAATATGGTGGAGAGGTTGTGTTGTGAAGTCTCTATCTCCCAACATTCTTTCACTCAAGTCTTAAGTAACTCTTTTACTTTTGTGTTGAAGGTTGTTGCTGCAGAGAAAGAGAGCAAAGGCGGTTTACAAGAGAAGTTAACAATGACAGTGGCGGTTCCATATCTCTGGGGAGTTCCTCCTACTGCAGAGAGGCTTCATCGTGCGGATCAAATAGGCGAAGGGATTGTGGACAAAGTTTATCGGCAATGGGACTTCTTGGCAAAATTTAAAAATAAGTTTAATATTTATTTTTTGTTAAGAACCTTAATTAAAAACTACCATTGGATCACTATAATTAAGTGTCTCTTAATAAATGTTCTTATCTTAACTTTAATAGTTAAAAATTCACTAAGAATCCACTTAGGGATTATTGCAATAAACATGCTCTTGCATCCACTCGAAACATGGATCATGAATATCAAACCAAATCCTAATAAAACGTGAGAGATTCTATATATATGTAAATAACTCTTACAAGAAAATTGCGAAGTGAAAGTTGCTTTGTTCCTTATTCGTAAAGGAACACAAATCAATCACTGCTTCGGTTGACAAAACCAAAACAGATACTTTAGAGTCTATATATACCGATCATCTACCAGTCGCCAATTTTAATTGAGTAAACTTATGAGATTGAAATGATACCGCATGTGCTTTACTCATAACCACGGCCTACCTTTTTTTTTAACGCTTGTATTTCAAAATGTTCTTACAACACTGAGCCAAACCGGCTAGTAATAAAATTTAAATAGAAAAAACACCAATAGGCATCATGAATTAATCCCATCCAAATGTGGGAAAATGTAAATTCAAAGATCAAAGAGAGGCGTGAGATTGTGAGACACCAAGCACGAAGAACGGAGTTGCTCTTAAACCTCTCTTCTCTTACGATGAGTCTCACATACGACTCCAACGGCAGTAACTGATACAGCCAAGTAGGACCCTTGTTGCTACATACGATTGATGTCCACAGCAAATCAAGATACATCTTCCTACTCGCAAAATAATAAGAGACCACCTCTTCATAATCCGGCAAGCTAAGATTAGCTAATCTTCATAACACTTCCGAATGCAGAAAAGTGGGACAACATGAGACACGACCAATACCTAGATAGAAACCATCTAGAAACAGGGAACAAGAGAGCCTAACCTCTCTGACAAGAACCGAGAACAAGCATCAACAAGGTCTTGAGATTGATGAAGGGCAACGAAGAACCTAAAGCCGACAATAAACTATTCAGTTGCGAGAGAAACTAAGCTACCCAACAAATAACATAGACCAACAAAACCTAACTCAACAACACAAAGCCCTTTGAATATCATATTACGCTGAATCAAATACGATCCAAAGAGGACACAATCTCATGAAACAAGAAAACTCCCTACCGCACAAGCTCCTCTTGGACAAAGGCCAAAACGAAATACTTGAACAAGGGCCAGAAAACGACCACGGAAGACATGGGAATCCGACAAGACTCGTCACCTTCTCCAAAGCCAGATAATACCACCACATCGACAAGCCAAATAAAAGAAAAGAAGAGAGAGGGGGTCTCTCCGGCGCCGGCGATGAGCCCAGCCACCGGAGAGATACAAATCTGAGTCAGGCGGCGCCTTGAGTGGAGAAAAGAGGAATTATGAAAAAACTTCTATGTCAGTTTAATTGTGGTTGTAAAGTATGAAATATGGTCAGGTGTATAGGAAATGATATTTTTATTTTGGAAATATACAAAATTAAATATTTTTTAATCTGTGAACCACGGCCTAGCTTTATGGAGTATAATTCTACTATTGTACACAAATTATGCAATCTTCAATTTATTGCCTGTGAGTTTGAGGTCGACCATTTTCTAACGCGCGCACTTGCCTTTTGTGCCTACAATTAAATATTAAATAAACGATAAAACAATTGCATTAAAAAGACATACACATGTACCAAAAGCAATACACAAAAAAAATCGAGTTACCTCTTTTTCCCAGTCACATCTCACAACTATAAATATCAATACCAATGTTTGAATCCCAGTTCCTCCGAATATCATACCTCCCCAAATGCCCTATAACATAAAATCACAACACACACACACACATAGGTTAGTTAATCTTTAAATTCTAAAATTTGTTATATTAAAAGAAAACTGGCTTTTACCTTAACACCAGATTTGAAAATCCAGCCCATAACAAATCCAAGTGGAAGTCCGATGAAATAATAGCATCCCAAATTTATATATGCGACGAATGATTGCCAACCTGAACCAATGGCAACACCTAACAAAAAAAAAGTCACTTCACAATCGTTGACCAGGTTTATTCTGGAATAACAAACAAATTAGCTTGTTTTAGTAACGTACCGGAAAGAACCGGTTGGACACTGTTGAGAAGAATGGTAAAAGCTAAAAGAATAGAGAGATCATTGACTGCTTTTATGACGGTTTCACTTGAAGAGAAGATCCAACCGATTTGATCATGAAGAAATACAACGAGCACCGAAAATATTATTCCGATGAGTAAGGACTGTGTCACTGATACGATCATTGCAAATCTTGCTCGTTTCCCACTGCCTGCTCCTAGTTCATTTGCCACTCGTACGCTATAAAAACAGATATATCATCATATTACTAATATAAAGAGGCCTTTCAATAATATGAAATAATACAAGTCAAGCTAAACAAAAATAAAACTATATATACACTATAGTCATAATAAAGAGAGATTGGTTATACCCGGTCCCAGCGAGGAAAGCAAGTGGAATCATCAGCTCCAGTCCATTTATCGACATGCTACCAAATGAACATTTGCAATCATAAAAAAATTAGTTGATAAATAAATTAAATATGATATGAAAGCTTTTCATATTTTCTTTAGTTAAAGCTTTCCATATGTTGTATATTAAGCTTCAGATATATATATATATATATATATATATATGACGTACCATATAGCCAGGGAGTCGACAGCAATTTTTGTATCCTTCAGATTTCCAGTCATCAGGATTAAAATCTTATAATACCAATTCTCCAAGCTATCTAGATAAAAGTCTATCGTAAGAAGTCGTGTTGTGGTTGGAAACATAACGGAAAAATTCGACACCAGTGGCGTTTAACGAGTAATACCAAATCATGATACCGGAGGAGACAGAGAGCTTAGCGAATTCCCATAGTCCTGTGAAAGCTTCGATGGAGAAACCAGTCCAAGTGAGCGGACAACCACCGCAAGTGGTGTAAGTAAATAAGACGAGTAAATTGAACCACCATGAGACGTTAACAGTAGCCATGGTCCCAATGACTCCAAGTTCAAGAACATACACAAAAAGCCAGCACACAAATATGTGAACTACAAGTGCCACTCCAGATGCTATTGCAATCACCTGGTTGTAACGTAAGCGACAAACACCATTTCACATTAATAGTATCACGGAACATACTCAGTCATGGCCAATGTGAAGGATATTATTATGCTAGAAATGCTAGAACAAGCTGTCAAGTGATTATTAACTGTAATTGTGACTGATTATTATCGGAATGAAAAATTAACTAGACTAGAAAATGTTACATATATACATACCACATTCCTGAGCTGGCATTGGAGGAATCTGTTGAGAGGGAAAACGAAGGCAAATGCGAAATGGATAGGAATAACCCAAACTGCGATGGTACCAGAGAGTTCGGCGATGTCATCAGGCTGGCCCAAGTACTTAAGAATCGGAGTTGCAAAGAAGTACATAGGGAGAAGCGAGATGGCGAATAAGAAGAGAACAATCCAAGACCGCTGCAAATACACTCCTAACATGTTATATTTTTTCGCTCCGAACGCTTGACCACACAGCGTTTCCAACGCACTCGCCATTCCTAGCTGCATACAAAATTATAGTTTCTTGATAAGTTGAACATTATGATACAAGCCAAAAATAGTATCTCTTATGTGTGTGTATACAAGGAGGCCGAAGTTGAAGCCGATGATGACGTTGTTAACGATGGAGATAGCGGCGAGTTCAAGCTCGCCGAGGTGGCCGGCAAAGGCCTGAGTAATGACGAGGATCAAGTAGGTGGTGATTCTGGTGAATATGGCTGGTCCAACAATACGCCATAGCTTCTTCGTCTCCACCAATATATCTCTCTCTTCCTCCGCTTCATTTCGATCCCTTAACAGAGGAATCCTTGCCTTCTCTACACCTCCTGTTTCGTCGTCTCTCTCTCCCATCGCCGATCTTCTGGAAAATTATAAATCTATAAAATAAAGGAGTAGATGAGAGCAGATACGTGATGATCTTGAGTAACACACACACATATTAATATTGTTTTTTTATAATCGGTAGGTTAAGAACCGGAAAATGTGCTAATTCCCGAGACATTTGTGGAAAATAGTTACAAAAAGACATTTGTGGAAAACAGTTACCATCATCTAATCTCATGAAACAAAACTCAGAAGCTAGAAACGTTCTAATTAGTAATTACGGTCCCTCTCGCTTCCAGGATGGTTTATTTTACCATTAAACCACCATGCATGCGTCAATTATTTTAAAACATTGTAATCCTCTTTCATTTCAACACCAATACCATACCGTTGACTTAATTCACTCAATAACTCCGTTTACATCGCTTTATGTGCCATGTACGTCCACATTACTGGTTGTCACGAACTTAACAACTCCATTTTTTTGTCGACTATTTTCGTCATTATTGTTAAGAAATAACTTATAATTTATAGTATCGAGAAATTTAAATAAGAGTAGAATTTGATACCCGTAGGAAGTAAATAACACTAGTATAAGGGAGAGAGTTTATTATAAGGAAGAAGAAGAAGATGTAATGGTTCTTTGATGAATTACTCTTGTTCTTGTTTATGGTGTACAAAAGAGTGAGATGAGTGATGGTATTTATAGAGAACAACAATACATAAAATAACAAAGATGGTGCTTAATTTGGTAAATGAGTGGGTGATCATAGTGCTTGATGAGTAGATGATCATAGTGCTTGAGTTGGTAAAGGAGTGGATGATCATAGTGCTTGAGTTTGGTAAAGAAGTGGATGATCATTTCAATGCTTAATTTATAACACTCCCCCTTGATCATCCATCTTGTATTACGTGGTGCCTCGTTAAAAACCTAGTCATGGAAAACCCAATGGGAAAAACCGTAGTAAAAGTAAAAAGAGTACAACTACGTAAGCT
>NC_027756.1:50883348-50885936 GCF_000695525.1 Brassica oleracea var. oleracea | reverse complement strand
TTCTTGTTTTTGGTGTACAAAAGAGTGAGATGAGTGATGGTATTTATAGTGAACAACAATACATAAAATAACAAAGATGGTGCTTAATTTGGTAAATGAGTGGGTGATCATAGTGCTTGATGAGTAGATGATCATAGTGCTTGAGTTGGTAAAGGAGTGGATGATCATAGTGCTTGAGTTTGGTAAAGAAGTGGATGATCATTTCAATGCTTAATTTATAACAATTATGTAATTAATAATTTTCTTCTTCTATATAGAACCGGGCCACTTGACGTATAAAATAATTGTTGGAAAAGAAGAAACATGAAAGGAGAGCATGTATATTTCTCACCAACCACGCCATTGCTTAGGTTTCGGCTTACAAACTTCGAACCGGTTACTATATATATACCGATTAACTGGTTTAATAATACGAGATATAATTAATATTTTGTATACATTCTTCAATTTCTTGCATCCCACCATTTCTTATGCCCGGTTTCATTAATTACGTGTATTAGACATCATGTGATAAACCGTTTGACAACTAAATTTTTGCCTTTGGTCTTCGAACTAGATGTGTCATTTTTTAGCTATGATAATATTCCTTATTCATGATAAATACAAATAAGAAAATATGTAGTTAAAGGAGCCTTAGTTATTTATTCATAAAAAAAAATCGGTCGTTGCTCCGGTTTAGGTTTAGATAGCCGAACCAGACACTACACCGATTTACGTAACGTACTAGCAATGGTGATTACAATGATAAGTTTTGACGCGCGCATTTCCTTTCTGAACCTGTGAATTCGAAATTAAACGACCATATAATTAAAAGACATACCTAAAAACAAGCCATATAACATAAGCAAAAATTGAATTACCTCTTTCTCCCTGTCACATCTCATGGTAATAAATATCAATATCAATGTCTGAACTGCAGTTCCTCCGAATATCATACCAGCCCACATGCCCTATTAACATATGGAGTTGCGATATAGAGAAAGATTAACCTACAAAATATTGATATCAAATTCATAAGGGACATTGACTAACCTTAATACCAGACTTGAAAATCTAGCCCATAACAAATCCAAGAGCATGTTTAACTTTTAACTGAATGTGGTTAGAAATTTTAAAACAACACTAAAGATTATAGGCTTCAGTATATAAATCATTTACCAAAATTCAATATTTTTGTAATTCAATATTGTTGTAAGGGGTTAACACATAGATTTTGAGAAAATTTCAAAAAATATGACAATATTGTTTTAACGCATAGTTGCATCCTGCACTAACATATGATGATGTTCAAAAAGGTTTAGAGCCTTCTTTGTCTCCGTTTTCAAGAAATTAGCGATTTTATAGTGGTTATTCCACCGATTTTGGGAGTATTATGATGTTTTACTAAGTTTATTAATAAAAAATTATAACGATTCTCATATACCATGAAAAATAGTTTAAAATACATTAATACAAATATAGAATATTGTTAGAAATTTTAAAACAACACTAAAATGTTTAGGCTTCAGTATATAGAGCGTTTAACGTAAAACTCAATATTTTCGTAAGGGTTGGTTAACACATAGATTTTGAGATAAATTCAAAAACTATAACAATATTGCTTCAATGCATAGTTGCCTCATGTACTAATATATGATGATGGTCAAAAAGGTTTGGAACCTTTGTTGTCTCTATTTCTCAAACAAATAGCGATTTTATAATGGTTAGTCCATTAATTTAGGGAGAACATAAAATTTTACTAAATTAATTTATATAAAAAATTGAACGATGTTCATTTACCATGAAAGAGAGTTTAACATACATTAATACAAGTGTAGAATGTGGTTAGAAATTTTAAAACAACGCTAAAAATTATAGGCTTCAGTATATGAATCATTTACCAAAATTCAATTTTTTTGTAGGGGTTAACACATAGATTTTGAGAAAATTTCAAAAAATATGACAATATTGTTTTAATGCATAGTTGCATCCTACACTAATATATGATGATGTTGAAAGAGGTTTTGAGCCTTTGTTGTCTCGTCTTTTCAAGAAAATAACGACCACTAATTTAGGGAGTATATGAAGTTTTACTAAATTAACTTATAGAAAATATTGAACGATGCTCATGCACCATGAAAGAGAGTTTAAAATACATTAATACAAATGTAGAATGTAGTTAGAAATCTTAAAACAACACTAAAGATTATAGGGTTTCAGTATATAAAGCATTTACCAAAATTCAAAATTTTTGTAGGGGTTGTTAACACATAGATTTTGAGAAAATTTCAAAAAATATGACAATATTGTTTTAATGCATAGTTGCATCCTACACTAATATATGATGATGTTGAAAGAGGTTTAGAGCCTTTGTTGTTTCTGTTTTTCAACAAAATAGCGATTTTGTAATGGTTATTCCACCGATTTAGGGAGTATTATGAAGTTTTAACAAAAAATTATAACGATTCCCATATACCATGAAAGAGAGTTTAAAATACATTAACAAATGTAAAATATGATTAGAAATTTTAAAACAACACTAAAAAGTTTAGGCTTCAGTATATAGAGCGTTTAACGTAAAACTCAATATTTTCGTAGGGGCTACAAAG
>NC_027756.1:50864020-50883339 GCF_000695525.1 Brassica oleracea var. oleracea | reverse complement strand
TAGATTTTGAGAAAAATTCAAAAAATATAACAATATTGCTTTAATGCATTGTCGTCTCCTTTACTAATATATGATGATGGTCAAAGAGGTTTAGAACCTTAGTTGTCTTCATTTCTCTAGAAAATAGCGATTTTATAATGGCTAGTCCATTAATTTAGGGAGAGTATGAAATTTTTAAAACATTTTAACGATTCCCTTATACCGTGAAAGAGAGTTTAAAATACATTAATACAAATGTAGAATATGGTTAGAAATTTTAAAATAACACTAAAAAGTTTAGGCTTCAGTATATAGAGCTAACGTAAAACTCAATATTTTCGTAGGGGTTAACACATAGATTTTGAGAAAATTTTAAAAAATATGACAATATTGTTTTAATGCATAGTTGCATCCTGCACTAACATATGATGATGTTGAAAGAGGTTTTGAGCCTTTGTTGTCTCGCCTTTTCAAGAAAATAGCAATTTTGTAGTGATTATTCCACTGAATTTGAGAGTATTATGAAGTTTTACTAAATTAATTAATAAAACATTTTAACGATTCCCTTATACCGTGAAAGAGAGTTTAAAATACATTAATACAAATGTAGAATATGGTTAGAAATTTTAAAATAACACTAAAAAGTTTAGGCTTCAGTATATAGAGCTAACGTAAAACTCAATATTTTCGTAGGGGTTAACACATAGATTTTGAGAAAAATTCAAAAAATATAACAATATTGATTTAATGCATAGTTGCCTCATGTACTAATATATGGTGATGGTCAAAGAGGTTTGGAACCTTTGTTGTCTCTATTTCTTAAGTGAATAGCGATTTTATAATGGCTAGTCCACTAATTTAGGGATAATATGAAATTTAACTAAATTAATTTGTAAAAACAATTGAACGATGCTCATTTACCATGAAAGAGAGTTTAGCATACATTAATACACGTGTAGAATGTGGTTAGAAATTTTAAAACAGCACTAAAGATTATAGGCTTCAGTATATAAAGCATTTACCAAAATTCAATTTTTTTGTAGGGCCACATAGATTTCGAGAAAATTTCAAAAAATATGAAAATATTGTTTTAATGCATAGCTGCATCCTGAACTAACATATGATGATGTTGAAAGAGGTTTGAAGCCTTTGTTGTCTCCGTTTTTCAAGAAAATAATCATTTTATAGTGGTTATTCCACCGAATTTGGGAGTATTATGAAGTTTTACTGAGTTAATTAATAAAAAATTATAATGATTCTCATATACCATGAAAGAGAGTTTAAAATACATTAATACAAATATAGAATATTGTTAGAAATTTTAAAACAACACTAAAAATTTTAGGCTTCAGTATATAGAGCGTAAAACGTAAAACTCAATATTTTCGTAGGGGGTTAACACATAGATTTTGAGATAAATACAAAAAAAAAACAATATTGCTTTAATGCATAGTTGCCTCATGTACTAACATATGGTGATTGTCAAAAAGGTTTTGAACCTTTGTTGTCTCTATTTCTCTAAAAAATAGTGATTTTATAATGGCTAGTCCATTAATATAGGGAGAATATAAAATTTTACTAGATTAATTTATAAAAAAATTAAACGATGCTCATTTACCATGAAAGAGAGTTTAGCATATATTAATACAAGTTTAGAATGTGGTTAGAAATTTTAAAACAATTCTAAAGATTATAGGCTTCAGTATATAAAACATTTACCAAAATTCAATTTTTTTGTAGGGACACATAGATTTCGAGGAAAATTCAAAAAATATGACAATTTTGTTTGAATGCATAGTTGCATCCTGCACTAACATATGATGATGTTGAAAGAGGTTTTAAGCCTTTGTTGTCTCCCATTTTCAAGAAAATAGCGATTTTGTAGTGATTATTCCACTGACTATGAGAGTATTATGAAGTTCTACTAAATTAATTAGTAAAAAATATAACGATTACCTTATATCGTGAAAGAGAGTTTAAAATACATTAATACAAATGTAGAACAACACTAAAGAGGTTAGGCTCCAGTATATAGAGCGTTTAACGTAAAACTCAATATTTGCTTAGGGGTTAACACATATATTTTGAGAAAAATCCAAAAAATATAACAATATTGCTTTAATGCATAGTTGTCTTATGTAGTAATATATGGTGATGGTCAAAGAGGTTTAGAACCTTTGTTGTCTTCATTTCTCTAGAGAATAGCGATTTTATAATGGTTAGTCCACTAATTTAGGGATAATATGAAATTTTACTAAATTAATTTATAAAAAAATTTGAACGATGCTCATTTACCATGAAAGAGAGTTTAGCATACATTAATAATAATGTTGGATGTGGTTAGAAATTTTAAAACAACACTAAAGATTATAGGGTTCAGTATATAAAACATTTACAAAAATTCAATATTTTTGTAGAGGTTGTTAACACATAGATTTTGAGAAAATTTCAAAAATATGACAATATTGTTTTAATGCATAGTTGCATCCTACACTAATATATGATGATGTTGAAAGAGGTTTAGAGCCTTTGATGTCTCCGTTTTTCAACAAAATAGGATTTTCGTAGGGGTTAACACATAGATTTGAGTATTATGAAGTTTTACTAAATTAATTAAGAAAAAATTATAATTATTCCCTTATACCGTGCAAGAGAGTCTAAAATACATTAATACAAATGTAGAATATGGTTAGAAATTTTAAAACAACACTAAAAAGTTTAGGCTTCAGTATATAGAGCGTTTAACGTAAAACTCAATATTTACGTATGGGTTAACACATAAATTTCGAGATAAATTCAAAAAATATAACAATATTGCTTTAACACATAACTCATGTACTAATATATGGTGATGATCAAAAAGGTTTGGAACCATTGCTGTCTCAATTTCTCTAAAAAATAGCGATTTTATAATGGCTAGTCCATTAATTTTGGGAGAATATAAATTTTACTAAATTAATTTATAAAAAAAATTAAACGATGCTCATTTACCATGAAAGAGAGTTTAGCATACATTAATACAAGTGTAGAATGTATAAATTTTAAAATAACACTAAAGATTATAGGCTTCAGTATATAAATTATTTACCAAAATTCAATATTTTTGTAGGGTTAACACTTAGATTTCAAGAAAATTTCAAAAAATATGAAAATATTGTTTTAATGCATAGTTGCATCCTACACTAACATATGATGATGTTGAAAGAGGTTTTGAGCCTCTGTTGTCTCCCTTTTTCAAGAAAATTACAATTTTGTAGTGATTAATCCACTGATTTTGAGAGTATTATGAAGTTTTACTAAATTAATTAAGAAAAAATTATAATTATTCCCTTATACCGTGCAAGAGAGTCTAAAATACATTAATACAAATGTAGAATATAGTTAGAAATTTTAAAATAACACTAAAAAGTTTAGACTTCAGTATATATAGCGTTTAACGTAAAACTCAATATTTTCGTAGGGTTACATATAGATTTTGTTAAAAAATTTTAAAATATAATAATATTGTTTTAATGCATAATTGCCTCATGTACTAATATATGGCGATGGTCAAAGAAGTTTGAAACCTTTGTTGTCTCCATTTCTCTAGAAAATAACATTTTATAATGGCTACTCCGTTAATTTAGGGAGATTATGAAATTTTTCTAAATTAATTTATAAAAAAAATTGAACGATGCTCATTTACTATGAAATAGAATTTAGCATACAAAAATAAAAGTGTTAAATGTGGTTAGAAATTTTAAAACAACACTAAAGATTACAAGCTTCAGTATACAAAGCATTTACCAAAATTCAATATTTTTGTAGGGGTTAACACATAGATTTTGAGAAATTTTTTAAAAATATGATGATATAGTTTTAATGCATAGTTTCATCCTGCACTAACATATGATGATGTTGAAAGAGGTTTGGAGCCTTTGTTGTTTACATATTCTAAAAAATAGCAATTTTATAGTGGTTATTCCACCGATTTTGAGAGTATTATGAAATTTTACTAAATTAATTAATAAAAAATTATAATGATTCCCATATATTATGAAAGAGAGTTTAAAATAAATTAATAAAAATGTAGAATATATTCAGGAATTTTAAAACAACACTAAAAAGTTTAGGATTCAGTAGATAGAGCGTTTAACGTAAAACTCAATATTTTTTTAACAAATAGATTTTGAGATAAATTAAAAAATATAACAATATTGCTTTAATGCATAGTTACCTCATGTACTAATATAAGATGATTGTTAAAAAGGTTTGGAACCTTTGTTGTCTCCATTTCTCTAAAAAAATAGCGATTTTATAATGGCTAATCCATTAATTTAGGGAGAATATAAAATTTTACTAAATTAATTTATGAACAAAATTGAACGATGCTCACTTGCCATGAAAGAGAGTTTAGCATACATTAATACAAGTGTAGAATATGGTTAGAAATTAGAAAAAAACTAAAAATTATAGGCTTCAATATTCAAAGGATTTACCAAAATTCAATATATTTATAGGGGTTAACACATAGATTTTGAGAAAATTTCAAAACATATAACAGTATTGTTTTAATGCATAGTTGCATCATACATTAACATACGATGATGTTTAAAGAGGTTTGAAGCCTTTGTTATCTCCGTTTTCAGGAAAATAGCCATTTATAGTGGTTATTCCACCGATTTTGGCAGTATTATGAAATTTTACTAAGTTAATTAATAAAAAAATATAACGATCCCCATATACCATGAAAGAGAATTTAAAATACATTAATACAAATGTAGAATATGGTTAGAAATTTTAAAACAACACAAAAAAGTTTAGGCTTCAGTATATAGAGCGCTTAACGTAAAACTCAATATTTTCTTAGAGGTTACAAATAGATTTTGAGAAAAAATAAAAAAATATAACAATATTGCTTTAATGCATAGTTGCCTCATGTACTAATATAATGGTCAAAGAGGTTTGGAACTTCTGTTATCTTCATTTCTCTAGAAAATAGCGATTTTATAATGGTTAGTACATTAATTTTGTGAGAGTATGAAATTTTTCTAAATTAACTTATAAAAAAATTTGAACAATGCTCATTTACCATGAAAGAGAGTTTAGCATACATTAATACAAGTGCAGAATGTGATTAAAATTTTTAAAACAACACTAAAAATTATAGGCTTCAGTATATAGAGCATTTAACAAAATTCAATATTTTTGTAGAGGGGTTAACACATAGATTTCGAGAAAATTTCAAAAATATGAAAATATTGTTTTAATGCATAGTTGCATCATGTACAAGCATATGATGATGTTGAAAGAGGTTTCAAGCCTTTGTTGTCTCCGTTTTTCAAGAAAATAGTTATTTTGTAGTGGTTATTCCACTGATTTTGAGAGTATTATGAAGTTTTAATAAATTTGTTTTACGATTCCTATATACCATGAAAGAGAGTTTAAAATACATTTAATACAAATGTAGAATATGGTTAAAAATTTTAAAACAACAGTAAAAAGTTTAGGCTCCAGTATATAGAGCGTTTAACGTAAAACTCAATATTTTCTTATAGATTAACACATAGATTTTAAAAAAAATTCAATAAATAAAATAATATTTCTTTAATGCATAGTTGACTCGTGTACTAATATATGATCATGGTAAAAGAGGTTGGAACCTTTGTTGTCTTCATTTTTCTAGAGAATAACGATTTTATAATAGCTAGTCTATTAATTTAGGGAGAATATAAAAGTTTACAAAATTAAATTATAAAAAATATTGAAGGATGCTTATGCACCATGAAAGAGAGTTTAACATACATTAATACAAATGTAGAATGTGGTTAGAAATCTTAAAACAACACTAAACATTATAGGGTTCATTATATAATGCATTTACCAAAATTTAATATTTTTGTAGAGTATAACACATAGATTTTGAAAAAAATTGAAAAAATATGACAATATTGTTTTAATACATAGTTGCATCCTACAATATATGATGATTTTGAAAGAGATTTAGAGCCTTTGTTGTCTCCTTTTTTAAAGAAAAAAGCGATCTTGTAATGGTTATTCCACCGATTTAGGGCGTATTATAAAGTTTTACTAAATTAATTGATAAAAAATTATTACGATTAGCATATACCATGAAAGAGAGTTTAACATACATTAATACAAATGTAGAATATGGTTAGAAATTTTAAAACAACACTAAAAAGTTTAGGCTTCAGTATATAGAGCGTTTAACGTAAAACTCAATAATTACATATGGGTTAACACATAAATTTTGAGATAAATTTAAAAAATATAACAATATTTCTTTAATGCATAGTTGCCTCATGTACTAATATATGGCGATGGTCAAAAAGGTTTGGATCTTTTGTTGTCTCCATTTCTTTAGAGAATAGCGATTTTATAACGGTTAGTCCACTAATTTAGTGAGTATATAAAATTTTACTAAATTAATTTATAAAAAAGTTAATTGATGCTTATGTACATGCAAGAGAGTTTAGCATACATTAATACAAAAGTAGAATGTGGTTATAAATTTTAAAACAACACTAAAGATTATAGGGTTCAATATATAAAGCATTTACCAAAATTCAATATTTTTTGTAAAGTTTAACACATAGATTTCGAGAAAATTTCAAAAAATATGACAATATTGTTTTAACGCATAGTTGCATCATGCACTAACATATGATGATGTTGAAAGAGCTTTGGAGCCTTTGCTGTCTCCGTATTCAAGAAAATAGCCATTTTATAGTGGTTATTCCACTGATTTTGTAAGTATTATAAAGTTTTACTAAATTAATTAATAAAAACTATAACGATTCACTGTCATATACCATGAAAGAGAGTTTAAAATACATTAATGCAAATTTAGAATATGTTTAGAAATTTTAAAACAACACTAAAAAGTTTATGCTTCAGTATATAGAACGTTTAACGTAAACCACAATATTTTCTTAGGGGTTAACACATAGATTTTGAGAAAATTTTAAAAAATATAACAATATTGTTTTCATGCATATTTTCATCCTGCACTAACATATGATGATGTTCAAAGAGGTTTTAAGCCTTTTTTGTCTCCGTTTTTCATAAAAAGAGCGGTTTTGTTGTGATTATTCCACTGATTTTGAGAGTATTATGAAGTTTTACTAAATTAATTAATAAAAAATTATAACGATTTCCATATACCATGAAAGAGAGTTTACCATACATTAATACAAATGTAGAATATGGTTAGAAATCTTAAAACAACACTAAAGATTATAAGGTTCATTATAAAATGCATTTACCAAAATTCAATATTTTTGTAGAGTATAATGCATAGATTTTGAGAAAATTTGAAAAAATATGACAATATTGTTTTAATACATAGTTGCATCCTACAATATATGATGATTTTGAAAGAGGTTTAGAGCCTTTGTTGTCTCTATTTTTCAAGAAAATAGCGATCTTGTAATAGTTATTCCACCGATTTAGAGAATATTATAATGTTTTACTAAACTACTTGATAAAAAATTATTACAATTACCATATACTATGAAAGCGAGTTTAACATACATTAATACAAATGTAGAATGTGGTTAGAAATTTTTAAACAACACTAAAATGTGTATGCTTTAGTATATAGAATGTTTTACGTAAAACTCAATATTTTCGTAAGGGTTAACACATAGATTTTTAGAAAAATTCAAAAAATATATAAATATTTCTTTAACACATAGTTGTCTTCTGTACTAATATATGGTGATGGTCAAAGAGGATTGAAACCTTTCTTGTCTTCATTTCTTTAGAGAATAGCGATTTTATAATGGTTAGTCCAATAATTTGGGGAGTATATGAAATTTTACTAAATTATTTTATAAAAAAAATTAAACGATGTTTATGTACCATGCAAGTGAGTTTAGCATACATTAATACAAATGTAGAATATGGTTATAAATTTTAAAACAACACTAAAGATTATAGGGTTCAGTATATAAATCATTTACCAAAATTAAATATTTTTGTAAAGTTTAACCCATAGTTTTTGAGAAAATTTCAAAAAATATGACAATATTGTTTTAATGCATAGTTGCATCATGCACTAACATATGATGATGTTGGAAGAGGTTTGAAGCCTTTGTTGTCTCCGTATTCAAGAAAATAGTCATTTTATAGTGGTTATTCCACTGATTTTGAGAGTATTATGAAGTTTTACTAAATTAATTAATAAAAATAACGATTCACAGCCTTACACCATGAAAGAGAGTTTAAAATACATTCATACAAATTTGGAATATTTTTAGAAATTTTAAAACAACACTAAAAAGTTTAAGCTTCAGTATATAGAGCGTTTAATGTAAAACACAATATTTTCTTAGGGATTAACACTTAGATTTCGAGAAAATTTCAAAAAATATGACAATATTGTTTTAATGCATAGTTGCATCATGCACTAACATATGATGATGTTGGAAGAGTTTGAAGCCTTTGTTGTCTCCGTATTCAAGAAAATAGTCATTTTATAGTGGTTATTCCACTGATTTTGAGAGTATTATGAAGTTTTACTAAATTAATTAATAAAAATAACGATTCACAGCCTTACACCATGAAAGAGAGTTTAAAATACATTAATACAAATTTAGAATATTTTTAGAAATTTTAAAACAACACTAAAAAGTTTAAGCTTCAGTATATAGAGCGTTTAACGTAAAACACAATATTTTCTTAGGGATTAACACTTAGATTTCGAAAAATTTCAAAAAAATGACAATATTGTTTTCATGCATAGTTTCATCCTGCACTAACATATGATGATATTCAAAGAGGTTTTAAGCCTTTGTTGTCTCCGTTATTCAAGAAAAAAACGATTTTGTAGTGATTATTCCTTTGATTTTGAGAGTATTATGAAGTTTTACTAAATTAATTAATAAAAAATTATTATGATTTCTATATACCATGAAAGAGAGTTTAAAATACATTAATACAAATGTAGAATATGGTTAGAAATTTTATAACAACACTAAAAAGTTTAGGCTCCAGTATATAGAGCGTTTAACATAAAACTCAATATTTTTGTAGGGGTTACAAATAGATTTTGCGAAAAATAAAAAAAATATAACAATATTGATTTAATGCATAGTTGCTTCATGTACTAATATATGGTGATGGTCAAAGAGGTTTGAAACCTTTGTTGTCTCAATTTCTCTAGAAAATAGCGATTTTATAATGGCTAGTCCATTAATGTAGGGAGAGTATGAAATTTTTCTAAATTAATTTATCAAAAAAATTGAATGATGCTCATTTACCATGAAATAGAGTTTAGCATACGTTAATACAAGTGTAGAATGTGGTTAGAAATTTTAAAGCAACACTACAAAGTTTAGGCTTCGCTATATAGAACGTTTAACTTAAAACTCAATATTTTTGTACGGGTTAACATATATATTTTGAGAAAAATTCAAAAAATATAGCAATATTGCTTTAATGAATAGTTGTCTCCTGTACTAATAAATGGTGATGGTCAAAGAGGTTTAGAACCTCTATTGTCTTCATTTCTCTAAAGAATAACGATTTTATAATGGTTAGTCCACTAATTTAGGGACAATTTGAAATTTTACTAAATTAATTTTTAAAAAAATTGAACGATGCTCATTTACCATGAAAGAGAGTTTAACATACATTAATAATAATGTAGAATGTGGTTTGAAATTTTAAAACAACACTAAAGATTATAGGCTTCAGTATATAAAGCATTTACCAAAATTCAATATTTTGTAGGGGTAGTTAAGACATGGATTTCGAAAAAATTTCAAAAAATATGACAATATTGTTTTAATGCATAGTTGCTTCCTGCACTAACATATGATGATGTTGAAAGAGGTTTTGAGCCTTTGCTGTCTCCGTTTTTCAAGAAAATAGTGATTTTGTAGTGGTTATTCCACTGATTTTTAGGGTATTATGAAGTTTTACTAAATTAATTAATAATTTTTTTTTACGATTCCCTTATGCCATGAAAGAGAGTTTAAAATACATTAATACAAATGTAGAATATGGTTAGAAATTTTAAAACAACGCTAAAAATTTTAGGCTCCAGTATATAGAGCGTTTAACGTAAAACTCAATATCTTCGTATAGGTTAACACTTAGATTTTGAGAAAAATTTAAAAAATAAAACAATATTGTTTCAATGCATAGTGCCTCTTGTACTAATATATGACGATGTTCAAAGAGGTTTGGAACTTTTGTTCTCTTCGTTTCTCTAGAGAATAACGATTTTATAACAGCTAGTCCATTAATTTAGGGAGAATATTAAATTTTACTAAATTAAATTATAAAAAATATTGAAAGATGCTCATGCACCATGAAAGAGAGTTTAGCATTCATTAATACAAATGTAGAATGTGGTTATCAATCTTAAAACAACACTAAAGATTATAAGGTTCATTATATAATGCATTTACCAAAATTCAATATTTTTGTAGAGCATAACACATAGATTTTGAGAAAATTTGAAAAAATATGACAATATTGTTTTAATACATAGTTGCATCCTACAATATATGATGATTTTGAAAGAGGTTTAGAGCCTTTGTTGTCTCTGTTTTTTAAGAAAATATCGATCTTGTAATGGTTATTCTACCGATTTAGGGAGTATTATAAAGTTTTGCTAAATTAATTGATAAAAAATTATTACGATTACCATATACTATGAAAGCGAGTTTAACATAAATTAATACAAATGTAGAATGTGGTTAGAAATTTTTAAAAAACACTAAAATGTTTAGGTTTTAGTATATAGAATGTTTAACGTAAACTCAATATTTTCGTAGGGGTTAACACATAAATTTTTTGAAAAATTCAAAAAATATAACAATATTGCTTTAATGCATAGTTTTCTCCTGTACTAATATATGGTGATGGTCAAAGAAGTTTGAAACCTTTCTTGTCTTCGTTTCTTTAGAGAATAGCGATTTTATATTGGTTAGTCCACTAATTTAGGGAGTATATGAAATTTTACTAAGTTAATTTATATAAAAAATTAAACGATGCTTATGTACCATGCAAGAGAGTTTAGCATACATTAATACAAATTTATAATGTGGTTATAAATTTTAAAACAGCACTAAAGATTATAGGGTTCAGTATATAAAGCATTTACAAAAATTTAATATTTTTGTAAAGTTTAATACATAGATTTTGAGAAAATTTCAAAAAATATGACAATATTGTTTTAATGCATAGTTGCATCATGCACTAACATATGATGATGTTGAAAGAAGTTTGGAGCCTTTGTTGTCTCCGTATTCAAGAAAATAGCCATTTTATAGTGGTTATTCCACTGATTTTGAGAGTATTATAAGTTTTACTAAATTAATTAATAAAAACTATAACGATTCACTGCCTTATACCATGAAAGAGAGTTTAAAATACATTAATACAAATTTAGAATATGTTTAGAAATTTTAAAACAACACTAAAAAGTTTAGGCTTCAGTATATAGAGCGTTTAACGTAAAACACAATATTTTCTTAGGGGTTAACACATAGATTTTGAGAAATTTTTTAAGAATATGACAATATTTTTTTCATGCATAGTTTCATCTTGTACTAATATATGATGATGTTGAAAGAGTTTTTGAGCTTTTGTTGTTTCCGTTTATCAAGAGAATAGCGATTTTGTAGTGATTATTCCACTGATTTTGAGAGTATTATGAAGTTTTACTAAATTAATTGATAAAAAAATATATTGATTCCCTTATATCATGAAAGAGACTTAAAAATACATTAATACGAATGTAGAATATGGTTAAAAATTTTAAAATAACAATAAAAAGTTTATGCTTCAGTATATAGAACGTTTAACGTAAAATTCAATATTTTCGTAGGGGTTAACACTTAGATTTTGAGAAAAATCCCAAAAGTATAACAATATTGCTTTAATGCATAACTGACTCATGTACTAATATACGGTGATGGTCAAATAGGTTTGGAACCTTTGTTGTCTTCATTTCTCTAGAGATTAGCATTTTATAATGGTTAGTCCACTAATTTAGGGATAATTTGAAATTTTACTAAATTATTTTATAAAAATAATTGAACGCTGCTCATTTACAATGAAAGAGAGTTTAGCATACATTAATACAAGTGTAAAATATGGTTAGAAATTTTAAAACAACACTTAAGATTATAGGCTTCAGTATATAAAACATTTACCAAAATTCAATATTTTTGTAGGGCAACACATAGATTTCGAAAAAATTTCAAAAAATATGACAATTTTGTTTTAATGCATAGTTGCATCATTCACTAACATATCATGATGTTAAAAGAGGTTTGAAGCCTTTGTTGTCTCCGTTTTTCAAAAAAATAGTCATTTTATAGTGGTTATTCCACCGATTTTGGGAGTATTATGAAGTTTTACTAAGTTAATTAATAAAAAATTATAACGATTCTCATATTTCATGAAAGAGAGTTTAAAATACATTAGTACAAATATATAATATTGTTAGAAATTTAAAAAAAACACTAAAAAGGTTAGGCTTCAGTATATAGAGCGTTTAACGTAAAACTCAATATTTTCGTAGGGGTTAACACATAGATTTTGAGATAAATTCAAAAAATATAACAATATTGCTTTAATGCATATTTGCCTCATGTACTAGTATATGGTGATGGTCAAAGAGGTTTGGAGCCTTTGTTGTCTCCATTTCTCTAAAAAATAGCGATTTTATAATGGCTAGTCCATTAATTCAGGGAGAATATGAAATTTTACTAAATTAATCTATAAAAAAAATTGAACTATGCTCATGTACTATGAAAAAGAGCTTAGCATACATTAATATAAGTGTAGAATGTGGTTAGAAATTTTAAAACATCACTAAAGATTAGAGGCTTCAGTATATAAAGCATTTATCAAAATTCAATATTTTTGTAGGGGGTTACACATAGATTTTGAGAAAATTTCAAAAAATATGACAAAGTTGCATTCTGCACTAACATATGATGATGTTGAAAAAGGTTTTGAGCCTTTGTTGTCTCTTTTTTTTCAAGAAAATAACAATTTTGTTGTGATTATTCCACTGATTTTGAGAGTATAATGAAGTTTTACTAAATTAATTAATAAAAAATTATAACGATTCCCTTATACGGTGAAAGAGAGTTTAAAATACATTAATACAATGTAGAATATGGTTTGAAATTTTAAAACAACACTAAAAATTTTAGGCTTCGGTATATAGAGTGTTTAACGTAAAACTCAATATTTTTGTAGTGGTTACACATAGATTTTGAGAAAAATTCAAAAATAAAACAATATTTCTTTAATGCATAGTTGACTCATGTACTAATATATGGTGATGGTCAAAGAGGTTTGGAACTTTTGTTGTCTCCATTTCTCTTGAAAATAGCGATTTTATAATGGCTAGTCCATTAATTTAGGGAGAATATGAAATTTTACTAAATTAATTTATAAAAAAATTGAACGATGCTCATTTGCCATGAAAGAGAGTTTATCATACATTAATACAAGTGTAGAATGTGGTTAGAAATTTTTTAAAAACACTAAAAATTATAGGCTTCAGTATACAAAGCATTTACCAAAATTATATTTGTAAGGGTTAACACATAGATTTTGAGAAAATTTCAAAAAATATAATAGTATTGTTTTAATGCATAGTTGCATCATGCACTAACATATGATGACGTCGAAAGAGGTTTGGAGCCTTTGTTTCCGTTTTTCAGGAAAATAGTCATTTTATAGTGGTTATCCCTTCGATTTTGGGAGTATTATAAAATTTTACTAAGTTAATTAATAAAAATTATAATGATTCTCATATACCATGAAAGAGAGTTTAAAATACATTAATACAAATATAGAATATTGGTTAGAAATTTTAAAACAACACTAAAAAGTTTAGGCTTCAGTATATTGAGCGTATAACGTAAAACTCAATATTTTAGTAGAGGGTTAACACATAGATTTTGAGATAAATTCAAAAAATATAACAATATTGCTTTAATGCATGGTTGCCTCATGTACTAATATATGGTGATGATCAAAAAGGTTTTGGACCTTTGTTGTCTCCATTTCTCTAAAGAATAGCGATTTTATAATGGCTAGTCCATTAATTTAGGGAGAATATAAAATTTTACTAAATTAATTTATAAACAAAATTGAACGATGTTCATTTACCCTGAAAGAGAGTTTAGCATACATTAATACAAGTGTAGAATGTGGTTAGAAATTTTAAAACAACACTAAAAGTTATAGGCTACGGTATACAAAGCATTTACCTAAATTCAATATTTTTGTAGGGGTTAACACATAGATTTCGAGAAAATTTCAAAAAATATGACAATTTTGTTATAATGCATATTTTCATCCTGCACAAACATATGATGATGTTGAAAGAGGTTTGGTGCCTTTGTTGTCTACGTATTCTAGAAAATAGCCATTTTATAGTGGTTATTCCACCGATTTGATGTTGAAAGAGGTTTGGTGCCTTTGTTGTCTACGTATTCTAGAAAATAGCCATTTTATTTTTAGAGTATTATGAAGTTTTACTAAATTAATTAATAAAAAATTATAACGATTCTCATATACCATGAAAGAGAGTTTAAAATACATTAATACAAATGTATAATATGGTTATAAATTTTGAAACAACACTAAAAAGTTTAGGTTTCAGTATATAGAGCGTTTAACGTAAAACTTAATATTTTCGTAAGGGTTAACACATAGATTTTGAGATAGATTCAAAAAATTTAACATTATTTCTTTAGTGCATAGTTGTCTTCTGTACTAATATATGGTGATGGTCAAAAAGGTTTGGAACCTTTGTTGTCTTCATTTCTCTAAAAAATAGCGATTTTATGATGACTAATCCATTAATTTAGGGAGAATATGAAATTTTACTAAATTAATTTATTAAAAAAATTGAATGATGCTCATTTACCATGAAAGAGAGTTTATCATGCATTAATACAAGTGTAGAATGTGGTTAGAAATTTTATAAAAACACTAAAAATTATAGGCTTTAGTATACAAAATATTTACCAAAATTCAATATATTTGTAGGCGTTAACACCTAGATTTTGAGAAAATTTCAAAAAATATAACAGTATTGTTTTAATGCATAGTTGCATCATGCACTAACATATGATGATGTTGAAAGAGGTTTGGAGCCTTTGTTGTCTCCGGTTTTCAGAAAATTGCCATTTTATAGTGGTTATTCCTTCGATTTTGGGAGTATTATGAAGTTTTAATAAGTTAATTAATAAAAAATTATAATGATTCCCATATACCATGAAAGATAGTTTAAAATACATTAATACAAATGTAGAATATGGTTAGGAATTTTAAAACAACACTAAAAAGTTTAGGCTTCAGTATATAGAACATTTAACGTAAAACTCAATATTTTCGTAGGGGTTAACACATAGATTTTGAGAAAAATTCAAAAAATATAACAATATTGCGTTAATGCATAGTTGTCTCATGTACTAATATATGGTGATGGTCAAAGAGGTTTGGAACCTTTATTGTCTCCATTTCTTTAGAGAATAGCGATTTTATAATGGCTAGTCCACTAATTTAGGGAGTATATGAAGTTTTACTAAATTAACTTATAGAAGATATTGAACGATGCTCATGCACCATGAGAGAGAGTTTAACATATATTAATACAAATGTAGAATGTGGTTAGAAATCTTAAAACAACACTAAAGATTATAGGGTTCAGTATATAAAGCATTTACCAAAATTCAATATTTTTGTAGAGGTTAACACATAGATTTTTAGAAAATTTCAAAAAATATGACAATATTGTTTTAATGCATAGTTGCATCCTACATTAATATATGATGATGTTGAAAGAGGTTTAGAGCCTTTGTTGTCTCTGTTTTTCAACAAAATAGCAATTTTGTAGTGGTTATTCCACGATTTAGGGAGTATTATGAAGTTTTACTAAATTAATTGATAAAAAATTATAATGATTCTCATATACCTTGAAAGAGAGTTTAAAATACATTAATACAAATTTAGAATATGGTTAGAAATTTTAAAACAACACTAAAAAGTTTAGGCTTCAGTATATAGAGCGTTTAACGTAAAACTCAATATTTTCGTAGGGGTTAACACATAGATTTTGAAAAAAATTCAAAAAATATAACAATATTGTTTTAATGCATAGTGCCTCATGTACTAATATATGGTCATGGTCAAAAATGTTTGGAACCTTTATTGTCTCTCTTTTTCTAAAAAATAGCGATTTTATAATGGCTAGTCTATTAGTTTAATGAGAAAAAACCCAGTTTTGTAGTCCTTTCATTATTGGCTTAGTGTGTTTGCTTGCCTATCTTTTTATTCAATTCCTATTAAGTAGTACTGAAACAACTATTAAGTAGTACTGAAACAACTTCAACTATTAAGTAGCACTGAAACAACTTCAGGCAGAGAAGAAAGTAGACACTATCTTTTTAGGCAATTCCTATTAAGTAGTACTGAAACAACTTCAGTTTTCACTTGAGGTAAGAAAAGAAAGTAGAACCTTATAAATTTTATCCATGTTGAAGTCTTAGACAGTTGAGCTTATATATGTTAAAACCCCAAAAAGAGTCTATGAGCAGAAGAAAGAAAGGCGAACATAACAAATGATTTTTCAAAGATTCTCTTCTTCTTGTGTTCTTCTCATTCTTGACCTTATTTGTATTCTTGATTATAAATTACAGAAACTTTACATTTAAAAAAAATATTGGATTTTCATTTTTAATGGGTTTGTGTTCCAGCAACATTCACCAAATTTCAGAATACTGTGACAGCATTGGCGTATGTTTTGGGGTATCTCCACTTCCCTTTGAATGTTGAAGCTGTACAATGGTAACAATACAATTATATCTTGGGCTGGAGCAGACCCAGTAGGTTAACTGAGGTAAGCGAATACTTTTGGTAAAGTTATTGTTGATACTACAATAAGGAGAAACAGAAACTCTGTGTCAATCTTAGTTTAGAGTTGAAACAAAAGCTTTATGAATATTGTTGCAAAGCACAGCAACAAAAGCTGCAACGAAAAACCTCTGGCTTTACATATTGAGGATGTACCATATCTAAACTCAAACATCTTAAGGATGAACCATATAGTCAAATAATATTAACTAAATCTTAACCGGATTATCTTTATTATAAATTAAAATATTAATGTTTATATTCCAAAAATTTATGATTAAATTATAATATTTCGGTGTTATTCTCTACCTCAATACAACTTGGATCAAATCATCTTCTTATAAATCACTAATTTTTAACCCATACAGGTTTGTAAGAATTAAAATATTTCAGTTATTGAGTGCCATAATACACAACAAATCTACAAAAAAAAATATCAGCACATAATCATAATAGATGACATAAACGAAATAAAAAAATCAAGTAATTACACTGTATAAATTAAAAAAAAATATTCATTCAGAGAATCACAATTATATTATAGGGCTTTTTGCAAAATTGACCTAAAACTCAAAATCAAACACAAAACTAACCTCTTTCTTTTTGGAAATTAGTTTTGCCCTATTCACCCCACAAGTTCATATGATTCACGAAAATACCATCAATTTTTTTTTTCTTTTCGAAAATGACATTTTTACTCTCTCACCATTGTCATCAATACCCCAACCACCATGAACAACCAATTTGAAGCTCTTAATGCTCCCAAAATCTATTTACCCTTCTTCTTTCTCCTATTTACCCTTCTTCTTTCTTCATTCTTATGAACTAAACACAACATTTCTCTCACTTTCTCTCTACATTCAGCTAAAATAACCCAAGATTTTGATTCTACATTTTTTATGGTTCATAGAGTCATAGAAGCTAACAATTCTGGGTGAGTCACTTTCGTTTGAGATTATGTGTGCTTGGAGAAGCCTTAGGAGTGCTAAGGAAGTTATCTCACCAATTTAAAGTATGAAATCGAGTTTTTTTCCAGATCTGTTCGTCCAGGCGGCTGTAGACGACTTACCTGGAAGTCGTCTGGTAAATGCAGAGGTTATTTTTGCAATTAACTTTGAAATCCACTTTCGTTTGAGATTATGTGTGCTTGGAGAAGCCTTAGGAGTGCTAAGGAAGTTATCTCACCAATTTAAAGTATGAAATCGAGTTTTTTTCCAGATCTGTTCGTCCAGGCGGCTGTAGACGACTTACCTGGAAGTCGTCTGGTAAATGCAGAGGTTATTTTTGCAATTAACTTTGAAATCTGTTTTCTGAGACGACTGAAATATAAGTCGTCTGCTTTTGTTTGGTTACAAAAAAATCTCCAAAAAACCTAGACGACTTACATGTAAGTCGTCATAGTTTAGTTTTGCATTTGACTGGATTTTGTCAGAATTTTGACTTTCATGGACGAATTATTTTTCAATCGTCTGGTGAAAAATTGAAATATCAATATTTTATTAAAACCCGACGACTTACATGTAAGTCGTCGTAGGTTAGTTTTTCAATTGAAAAAAAAACTTCAATATTTAATTATGCCCAGACAACTTACAATTCAGTCGTCCTCCGAGATTCTGGTCAAACCTCGTAAATCCTGGACGACTTACATGTAAGTCGTCGGACGGACGACTGAATTGTAAGTCGTCTATATATAATTAAATATTGAATATTTATTTTTCAATTGAAAAACTAACCTATGACGACTTAATTGTAAGTCGTCGAGTTTTAATAAATTATTGATATTTCAATTTTTCACCAGACGATTGAAAAATAATTCGTCCATGAAAGTCAAAATTCTGACAAAATCCAGTCAAATGCAATTTTTGGATTTTTTTTTTAACCAAACAAAAGTAGACGACTTATTTTTTCAGTCGTCTCAGATAACATATTTCAAAATCAATTGCAAAAATAACCTCTACATTGACCAGCCGACTTATATTTTAGTCGTTTGGAAGACTTAGACTGAAGTCGTCCATGTCGACTTAAATGGACGACTTCTCTGGAAGTCTACTAGACGATCTCCGTGGATGTCGTCTGCGTCAATGTTTAATAAACTTGCATTTTCTCTAAAACTATAAAGACTTTTTAACATTTTCTTGTTAATTCATGTTTATTAATGAAGATTTGGGTTACTGAATGAAATTTATAACTTAATTGGTGATATTTGTGAGGTTACCAACATTCACATTAATTAAAGTTTCTAACTGATCCGAGAAGACTTCTGTGGAAGTCTTTTACGCTAGTTTTTGAATAACTTGTATTTCTAAGAGTGATAAGTAACTTCAAGATATTTAAAACTCATATTTTCAAAATATGTTTTCTCCATTAGTTTTACTAAATTTGACTAAGTTTTTCAACACAAACTTATAAAAAATATGATATGCTTTGACTAGTTACTATTG
>NC_027756.1:50863415-50863941 GCF_000695525.1 Brassica oleracea var. oleracea | reverse complement strand
AAAAAAATCACAACTAAAAGAGTAGACATGCAAATCACAAAACAGACCACAAACAAAACTATTATAGATCATAGCTTGGACTCCACTTGATATGGAAAAAGACTTCGTCAGAAGACTTCCAGGAAGTCCAGACGACTTGAAGTCGTCTGGAAGACTTCCTGGAAGTCGTCTAGTGCATTATATTTTAGATGACTAACAGGTAAGTCGTCTCAAAAGTCTTCCAGATCTGAAAAACATGCATATCAAATCCATATCTGAAAAACCTACATATCCAAAAACGTTCAAATGGCTTAAAAACAGAGAAAATGAGTGGAAGATTAGATAAATCTACCTTTATAGAACACACAAAAATACATATCTAAAATTAATAGATCTACCTTTAAATGAGTGGAAGATGAGTACCATCTGATTAAAAACATGAAAAAAAAGATAGATTACTAAGAAAGACATGAGACAAAACTGAAAAATTCATACAAAATTTGGTGTTTTCAAGTCAAAGAGATTAGAGAGAGGTTGAAGATTTTTA
>NC_027756.1:50854395-50863238 GCF_000695525.1 Brassica oleracea var. oleracea | reverse complement strand
TTTTTTTAAAAAATTATTTTCCCGCTTAAATAATTTAAACTAGACGACTTACAAGTAAGTCGTCTGGTTTAAATTATTTAAGCGGGAAAAATAATTTTTTTAAAAATTTTAGGCGAGAATATTTGGACGACTTACATGTAAGTCGTCTGTTTTAATTTCTTCACCAGACGACTTCCATAGCTAGACCCTAAACATAACCCCTAAACTTAATTAATTAACTAAACACTTCATAAAATCAAATTAGACTTCAAAAGTGTTTACTATACACAAAAATAAACACGTATAGGTAAAAATTTAATTGTTCAAAAAAATATTCAAGCTTTCTAAAATCTAACCCTAAGAATACATACAATACTACAACATATGTTGCCAAACCCTAGACCAAAGAATACCATGATTCACTACCTACACTCATCTATGTTGAAAACAATTCAATTTTGTTATATTTTAATTTATATCACTTAAAACTGTTTATAATTACATGATTTTAATTTTTCACTTATCAAAATATTTTTTAAAAAATTCATAAATTATTTTTAAGATCAGCTACACCAGAAGACTTACTTTGAAGTCGTCCAGACGACTTCCAACATCTCAGACGACTTACTGGGGCTATATTCGTAAAAATGAGTTCTATTTTTTTGTTTGATCACAAGGGGCTGGGCTGTAATTTCACAAGGTTTTTAGGTTAGTTTTGCATTTGATTCAAGTTTGAGTATAGGTTTGGGGTTAAAATCAAGTTGTGAATTAGTTTTGGCAAATTCCCATATATCAATTATAATTCAGCTCTAAATATCATAATACTGTATATACGAAAAACTCACACGTAATAAAGATTCACGAAAACATATAACCAATCCTTTGAATCTAAAACAAATGGCAATTGAAATTAAATCAAAATCGGCTGAAATAAGAGAATATTATATCATTTGTGAATGTTTTATAGGTATTATATTCTTCCTAATGAAAAACAAAAGTATTCTTCATTTTTGTGTCTTGATATTAAAGTATCCCTATTGTCTAATTCGCAAGTGTTAGTTAGAATGCTGCACGATAAGGACTCACCAAGGAGATTAACGACATTTTATTTGATATTTAACAATTCAGCAGCTTCTTTAAATCTTAAATCTTTCTATAATATTCATAGATTATTGAATGCAGAGGCTGATGCAGTGGCAAATTCAACGCTCTTATCTCTAAGCTTGCCCTTTCTTTGTGTCGGGTAAACTTGCTTTTAGTTTAATGAATCGCAGTTCGGCCGGAAAAATGTGATTACATATAATAATATTTGCTTGGTCTTTTCCACACTATAGTTTCATTGTAACAAAAGTAATCCATATTTAACTTTTGAATGGATCCTCGAAAATTAAATGAAGTGTATCTAAACAGTATACATATCTCTCTTTCTAAAAGAAGCACTATATCTAATTATTACAAGTATACATATTTCTCTTCGTAAAATGTAAGAACATTAGATCTAATTATTACAAATTATTTCAAAATCAACAAATATAATACAAAATGTTACAAATTACTCTGATGTAAAATGCTAATATATTTTTATCCATATATTGGAATTTCATTTTCTTTTAAAATAATTTTAGGAGCAATGATGCAGGAGTGAAAAAAAATTAATACATCTTTATATCTTAGACGGATACTTTATTTTTCAAGACCATAAAATTAATTTAAATTTCACTGAAACATATATTATCATCGAAATCCGGCGCGTAAACATCCATAATTATGAGAAAATTTAAGAAACGAGTTTTTATATTCCGCTAAAAACCCCACCCTAAGAATCTCCCATTAAACATGCTCTTAGATCTAACCGGTCTTTATCAAGGTATACCAACCATAAAAGACTACTATTAGGCAACACAGTTATTTGGCCATGCACACACAAATTCCACGAGGATATTTCAAGAAAGATTGCTGATGCATGATGATATGCATGAACAAAGGAAAATGCCGTAAACTTCATTTCCGCTTACATCGTGATGTTTCTGTGGCTCTATCAAACAGTGGCGGAATCCTTTTAATTTACTTTATTCAAACTAATGGTTTCCATCATGGCTAGACCAAACCGTTAGCATAATTCCACGTTACAAAAATATTATTCTTTTGTTTGCACATCTCTCCTTGTCTACTGTATTAAATGAAAAGTTTTTGTAGCTAGATGGAATCATGCATGGTAATATAAACCAAATTACTAAATCAAACACACACACACACACACATATATATAAAATATGATTGATTAGTTACCCGGCCCCGGCGAAGAAAGCAAGTGGAATCATCATCTCCAAACCATTTATCGACATGCTGCCCATGATAATTGTAAGTATAAGTTTTTCAACAAAAAGATATACAGAATAAATGTGACTAAAATACTATATTAAACTAAAAGCAATAGATGAATATATTTTTCGTACCATATAGACAAAGAGTCAACAGCAGTTTTTGCATCCTCCAAATTTCCAGTCATCAGAATTAAAATCCTATAATACCAAAACTCCAAGCTGTCTCTCGATAAAAATCTACCGTAAGTTGTTTTCGATATGTATAGCATAAGAAAAAATGCGATACAAATGGCGTCTAAACCAATATCTAGTACCACAGCATGATTCCGGAGGAGGCAGAGAGCTTAGCGTATTCCCATAGTCCCATGAAAGCTTCCATGGAGAAACCGGTCCAAGCGAGCGGACAACCTCCCCATACGATGTAAACAAACAAGATGATGGCATTGAGCCACCATGACAAAGTAAAAGTAATCATGGTCCATATGAATCCAAGCTTAAGACCGTACACAAAAAGCCAGGACACAAATATGTGAACTACAAGTGTCGCTCCAGCCGTTATTGCTAGCACCTGATGGTAATATTGTAAATACATTTAGCGATATTAATATCACATAAATATGCACTCATCAAGATAATGTTATGCTGAAAGAAGAAATGAAAAACTGGATATACTTAGATAATGACTGATTACTTAAACAAATGAAATGCATTATATGAAAATGTTATCCTAAGAATAATCAGTCTATCTAAGCCTCTGAATGGATTGATATTTCATTTACATACTTCATTCTTGAGCTGGCATTGGAGAAATCGGTTGATAGGGCACACGAAGACAAATGCAAAATGGAGAGGAATGGCCAAAACAGCGGCAGTACCAGAGAGCTGGGCGATGTCTTCTGGCTGGCCAAGAAACTTAAGAATCGGGGCTGCAAAGAAGAACATAAGAAGGAGCAAGATGGAGAACAAAATGGCCTAAATACTAAACTCTAAACTTCAATCATTAAAGACTAAACTCAAATATATAATATATTTATTTTTATCTTATACTAAATGCTATGTTATATAAAAAAAATATTTGTGCTATTTATTGAACAACATTTTGATTTATCGATATTTGAAGGTATTTTCATATATATATATAGCCTCTTAAAAGGTTAAAATTTTATATATAAGCCATAAAATGTTTATATATGTTTGTGTGTACCAGAAGGCCGTAGGTGAAGCCGATGATGAAGTTGATGACGATGGAGATGGCAGCGAGTTCGAGCTCGCCAAGATGGCCCGCGAACGACTGAGTGATGAGAAAGAATAAATATATCGCGACTCTTGTGAATATTGCCGGTCCAACAATACTCCATAGCTTCTTCGTCTCTATCCATATATCTCCGCCTTCCTCCACCGCATTTTGATCTCTTAACAGAGGAGCCATCTCTATGTCTGCCATGGTAGATCTTCTGGAAATTAAAGTAGAATATAATAAAGTGTACACGATAGAAGATAGATAGTAATTCAAATATATCTTTTAAACGTTCATCTATTCCCTTTTCATTCCATATATATTACATATCTTTGGCAATTCAGTTTCTCTTGTTTTATATGCCATTAACGTGACAATGAATGAAACTATTAGTAGCTAGGACTAAAGGTTGACAATGAATAAAACTATTATTACTTAGGCCCAAGATTGCTTGGATATATATAAAGGCAAAAGCGTGTTCCAACAGAACCATACGGATCAATTTTCAACCACAAAATGAAAAGGAAGTGAAAACATGTAAACCCAGCTTGATCATTAACTCCAAACTTCAAGCCTCAACCATACGAGACTTCAATACTCCAACTAATCTGATAAGTTTCCTGGGCTTCCAACTTAAAACCAATTGGCAATTAGTGGATTGGTCCAAGTCTTTTATATATTACTCAAGCCCCTTTCATATTTTCGATGTGGGATCTTCTCTCCAATACCTTCATTCGAGATAATGGTGTGTATAACCATTAATCTCGCAGAATCCATCATACCCCCTCCGAGATAATGCTTTATTTTTCTAGCGATTTCGGTGGAATTGAGCCTTCTATGGGCTATCAGCTAATGGGATGATCGGACCACTGCCCGGACCAGATTAATGGGTCAGGGTGTTGGGCCGGCTCTGATACCATGACAAGTTTCCTGGGCTTACAACTTAAAACCAATTAGCAATTAGTGGATTGGCCCAAGTCCATTATATATTACTCAAGTCCCTTTCATATTTCCGATGTGGTATCTTCTCTCCAATACTCTCCCTCGAGATAATGGTGTGTATAACCATTAATCTCGCATAATCCATCATACCCCCTCTGAAATCATGCTTTATTTTCTAGCGATCTCGGCGGAACTGAGCCTTCTATGGGCCATCAGCTAATGGGATGATCGGGCCACTGTCCGGGCCGGATTAATGAGTCAGTGTATTGGGTCCGCTCTGATACCATGATAAGTTTCTTGGGCTTCCAACTTAAAACCAATTGGCAATTAGTGGAGTGGCTCAAGCCCCTTATATATTACTCAAGTCTCTTTCATATTTCCGATGTGGTATCTTCTCTCCAATACCCTCATTCGAGATATTGGTGTGTATAACCATTAATCTCGCATAATCCATCATATCTAGAAAGAGAGATCAGGACAATAAGTAAGGAACTATAGGCTTGGGCAACGATATTGATGTCCCAGAGCAAGAAACTATAATTTTGAAGAGTCAACAATTTGATCTTTAAATAGTTAGAGTATTCATGCATGGTCTTCCAAACAATTAATGGTTGAAGTCAATATTAACGGGAAGGAACGATTAGTTGTTTATTAGTAGTAAGTAAAGTGTAAGGCGCCGCGCCGTATAAGTATGCGAAGAGTAATCATATACGCGTGCCCATACTTACGCTTTTGAGGGAAACCGGAATGGTTCGGAATGCGCTATAAAGATATAAACGGATGAAGGATATACATAATACTAAAACTATAGAGTTGTTAAAGAGAGGTCAAAACCCTAGCCGCAAGAGGCCGTTGTGGCCTTCTTCCCCTCCTCCGCCATGGAGTCCGGTCAGTTGTCGGAACCTGAACTTCCAGAACCACCCGACTTTCCATCTTCCCCCGTTAAAGCATTTCTCTCCAAAAGACCTTCTGCAACCGTCGAAGTTTTCATCTCAAGCAGTCCGTTTTACTTTGCCGGAGTCTCCATCTCAAACAGACCGTTCACCTCTGAAGAAGTTTCCATCGTCTCCTTTCATCTCCCCGCTCTGGCCCCTTCAACAGAATCATTTTTGAATCTAGATCTAAATCTGAGATTTTTTCAAGTTCCAGTATACTTTGATTCAAGGATTCTTAGGCCTTCCATCTCTTCTATGACCTCGACCTCCTGGATTCTGGAGCTGGGCTCCTCTCATTCAATCTCGGAGGCTGGTTTGTTGGTGTTTGTTAATGGGTCATTCAGTGACTTTTTTACTGCAGTATGCAGTCTCATTACCGGGTTTTCTCCAGTTCGTTATACCGACGTCATGTCGACTCCATGTCAGCGCGTGGACTGGGCTTCCAGCAGGTCCTATTCCGTCCTACCTCTCCCCTCTCCTTTTATTGTGTTCCAGGTTCACCTTAGCTCGTTATTTTCCGCTTATTCCTCTTCTGATGAATGAGATAGAAAGCTATTTTTCTAGGTGACATTGGAAATGAGGAACATGGGTTTATTAGGTGATGTACTGATGGACATAGCTTCTGTTGTTTCCACCTTTGGTGGTCCTTGTGTCGTTTCGGTGTGATTTATTACTGTTGTGTGCAGTTATCTTACTGTTGTGTGCAGTCATATTATTGTCTTCATTCGAGTTATTGGTGCTGTGTATTTGTTCTCTTTTTGGTGGCAGTTGAAAGAGAAGTTCATTGGTATACTTAGCCGAATGAATATGATTATGGTGGGTATAGATTACCCGTTTGTCTCCTTGTTGGAGCAGTCTCTGTTCCTAATATTTTCTCATGTATGGAGTGAATTGGATGAACAAGCATTGTTGGTATTGCAAGGATCTTCCTCCCAACGAATGCTCTCTGCGTATGGTACAGTATGTGTGGTCTTATGGGTTACACTAGATGCGATCTTTCAGAATGTCTATGAAACTGTTGTGATGCAATTTCTTATGGTTTCTTTTTGTGATTTGTGTCGCCATTCTATCTTTTACTTTACCAGTGTTTGGTTTGTTTGGCTCAGTGCAGTCTTGTCTTATTCTCCTTTAATGGAGTTTAAACTCTTCTAAATTAAATGCAAGTATGGTTTGATCAAAAAAAAAGTTAAAGAGAGGTCATGAGGTTGACAAAAAAAATTTTCAAAACTTCACACTGATTACTTGTCTATGGCCTAACATCTTTTCTTTGATTAGTAAAATTACATAATCATTTTTGCTTAGATCATACCGTTGTATCTTAGCATTCTTTTACCGTTCAAATTGTACTATGATCGCTTTGCACCACACGCAAAAAATTTTGGAAAACAAAACTGTAACGCTCTGACTGTCCATGGCCAATGGGCCATCCACGCCTCACTCTCTCGGCACGTGGGCCCTATCCCGTTCCAACGGTCGGTACGTTAATTTTTCAAAAGTCTGAAATCATTGTTTACTGACTCTGCAATCACGATCCGACCTTTCTTTGTGCTTTGGCCTCACTCGCACGGTATCGCGAATCACTTCCCGATAGGTCATCCATCCTTCCACTATTCCAACCCAAACATACTTAACTTTAAAATTCTAAACAGACGTGTGACGGAAAAGGTAAGTCAACTTTGGTGATATAGGTAACCAAATCAATCATCTTAAGTCTTTCCATATATCACAACTCGAGATGTTACAATTCATCCCTTCTCAAAGAACGCAATGCTCTCGTTGCGCCCCACGACAGGTTTCAAGACGCCTCTCAAGTCAGAACCGAGATGGCTAACCAGAATCGAGATGGCTAACCAGATCTGATACCACTTGTAGCGTCTTGACCGTCTACGTCCAATGGGCCACCTACGCTCTCTCTTTCGGCATGTGGGCCTCATCTCATTCCAACGGTTGGTACATTAATTTTCCAAATGCCCGAAATCATTGTTTACTGATCTTGCAATCACCACCCGACATTTCTCCTTGTTTTGGCCTCAGTCGCACGGTATCGCAAATCACTTTCTACATTCATCATTCCACTACTCTAGCCCAAACACGTTTAACTTTGAAGTTCTAAACGGATGTGTGACATAAAAAATAAATCCATGTTAGTGATACATATAGCCAAATCAATCATCTTAATTTTTTCTATATATCACAACTCGGAATGTTACAAAAACTTTTTTTTTGTACTTGTTGTTTCTAACAAGCTAGAAGAAACTATTATTGAGAAGTAAATGAATACGATCAAACAGAGTACACAACTAAAAGGCGAGCACAAAGATGGAGCCATGGCCTTGCCAGTTGGAAAATCAATGCCATCAACGTGGTGATTTTCAAGTGGAAAATTTATGATCGAAACTTTTTGAAGATTAGTAGTTCGATAGATAGTTCAATCACGTGCGAATTACTAAACTTTTGGAATAAAGTAAATGGGCTAATTGGATCATATCACAACTATAATGGGCCTTGTGTAATGTACTCAAAAGGCATGTAGTGTTACAGATTTTTATTTTTGTAAAGGAACGAATAATAAAATTATTTGATTAATCTGTCATTGGATTTACATAAACAAATTTCCACCTATACATAGACAGACCATTTAAAGCCCTTCCAATGGTAAATTACACGCGTCAGCATTCCATTGGTTCCCACCACGAATTACATTCCACGACCCGACACACGTGACACATAATACAAATTTGAACGATCAAGTAGCCAAATACGAAAATAAATGAAATTCTCACATAACACCAATGATTTGAAATAATTGGGGTGAAATTACAAAAAAAAGAAAGAGGATTGTGAACTTTTAAAATAAAAAATCTCAAATGAAAACGGCGGCGTACATAATACCGGTGAAAGCGGTCCCGGCGATGAAAGCTTTGCTGGAGAAAGCGGCACTTGGCGCAGGTGCTTCTTCTGAAGGCCCTGGAGCAAGACCGTCAGGGCTCGATGCGGGACCTTCTGGAGCTGGTGGAGATGCGGCGGGAACATCAGAGGGAGAAGGAGCGACTGATGGTGGAGTAGTGGCGGGAGCTGGAGTCACAGCTGGTGGTGGAGTGGTGGCTGGGGCTGGGGTTGCGGCTGGTGGTGGGGTGGCAACTGGTGGAGGAGTAGCTACGGGAGGAGGAGTTGCAACGGGAGGGGGTGTCGCGGCAGGAGGAGTGATGGTTGGTGTAGGAGCCGGGGCTTGAGCGAGGGCTGATGCAGCGAAGAGAGCCACTATCAAGAAAATTTGGACCATTTTGGAAACCATCTCTTAACTCTGTCTCTCTAGAAAATGCTTCTTCTTCTGGTTTAGAGTGAGAGAGATTATGAGATTACTAGAGAGTTGTGAAGTGTGAGGAAAATGGAAGAGATGTATAAAAAGAGGGGGGGGGGGGGGGG
>NC_027756.1:50833044-50854290 GCF_000695525.1 Brassica oleracea var. oleracea | reverse complement strand
GGGGGGGGGGGGGGGGAGGGAATTAAGAATGATTTCAATTAATTAAACCGAGATTACTAAAATCTTTATTATATAATTAAAAATAGAACCAGCAGACTAACATGCAAACGCATAATTGGAACATGGGGGTTCGGGGTTCCTAAACCGAGTAGTCTTCCCTCCAATGCCGAGGCATTAGTATTTTAGTTTTTTTGTTTCTTTTCAACATAATTAAATATAATTAGGCCATTATTTATTACATATATTGATAATGGCTAATGAACATATTTTATAAGGTAACCCGAATAAGATATGGAAGATGAATACCAAAATATTAGTCGGATGAAGTTTTGACACCTTATTATATTGACTTTGCTTACTATACAATCCACAGACCATGGATTAAAAATGTTAAATTAGGAGAAGTTAATTTTAATTAGGTGAGTAAGCTTTTGACGTAGCGAGCTGTGATCGGCTGGGGGATATAATTGTAGAGAGGTTCCAAAATTTGTAGTGATATGATTTTCAAAGATTATTATCTTAGGCAACTTTAAGTGCAGGACGTGGCAAATGTGGGGAGACAGCTAGCATGTTCAGTTCAAGAATCAAGGAGTTGCAACTTCGCATGTCTTTCTGTCTACTTGATCCACCCGTTATTTAATTGTATATACAGCAACGACCCTTTTTGTTTTCTTTTATATATAGTATGCATTTAGCATAATACTATAAGTTATCTTGTAAAGAAATTTGAAAACTCGTAATTAATCATTAATCCCATGTGCCCGACCTGATCGATCATTGGATTAGGTTTTGTGAATATTATTGATGTTGTTACCGTTGGACATTGCTAATATACCCGTTGGAAATAGCTGTCAGTGGATTTAAATATTTTGACTATAGTACAAGGAAACACCAGCCCAAATAAGTGTAGAAAACTTCTGATACATTTACAGGCTATTCCGACAGTGATTCAGACTGTAAAGTGTACTTTCTTGAGTTTTTGGGCTCGACTGAATCATATATATAGCTCTCAGGTGATTGTCACTTGATGTACAAAGGTAACTACAATGCATTATTCCCCCAGAAAATACTGTAACCATAGCAGGTACAAGAGCATTTCCAAAGAGCATTTCCAAAAAAATTCAAATCTGATGTTTCATCTTTTTATTTGTATTAAATATAGAGCTTTTTGCTATCCAAAAAAAAAATTCAAAACTTTTTTTTATTTGTATTTTGGTCCTTACAATTAATTACGCATCACATTTATGAATCTTAAGTATTTTTTTCGTTTATCATTTAATTCTTAAATTTTTTATATCTCATTAATATTTCAAATTTATTTTTATAAATTTAAGTTTTACACATAAAATTAAATAAAATTTTTAAAATAAGAATTATAATATTTCAAAACTAGAATTAGGAAACAAGAATATTACAAAAGAAACTTAATAGGAACTTTTTAAAAAGATAAATGAAGACATAATTATTACATAAGTTTAAATATTACAACAAAACTAAAAGTCTAGTAAATTTTCTCCGGGACCTCCAAAATCTCAAAAATATTGTCCAAAGAAATTTTGTGTAACCGAGGATGGATCATTACATAAATAATTTTATGGAATAATATGGTATTTTGCTTGTAGTTTAATATTCAATTATGTATTCAATTTATAATTTTATATTTTTGTAAGATTTTATTAATTAATATTGCTGTAATATTTATATATATGTGAAAGTCATTTATAAAAGTTTTACGAATTTACTTTAATTATGACAAATATAAAGACTATAGCATAAAATATAAATAATTTTGAAGTTTTGCTTTTGGAAATTCTCTAAATAAGGTAAAATGTTATCGCACCTGATTATTAATTTAATTCATTTTACTACTTCATCCATTTTGCAAAAAGTGACACTTTGACAACAAATTGAAAAAATGATTGAAATTCATTTAAGTTCTTATTAATTACACATATTTAATCAATAATATTTAAGATAGATAAAGTTATTTATAAAATCAATACATTTGTAATTAATATTAAGTTAGAAATTGTATTAAAATTCTAAAATAACATGTTAAAATGACACTTTTCAGAAACAAGGGAATAATTAATTGATTGTTTAATTTATATAAGCATTGGGTTTTTATCATTCCAGTTTGATTGTGAGTTAATAAATCATGTCAATATAAAAGTGAAATGATTAATTTTGTTTTAATGATTATGTATTAATTTGCCCTCTAATCAATAATAATAAAGAGTGTACAACTTAGCCGATGTACTGGATGATTACAATGCTTCATCAAGGAAAACATCAGGTTACAGCCAAGAAGGTAGGGTGGGCATTTCGGTTTAACTACGGGTTCGGTTTGCTTTATTTGGGTTTAAGAAAACTTTAACCAAAATCAACCCAAATTAGTTTGGTTTGGTTGGTTTAATTCGGTTTGGCTTGTGTTTGGTTCGGTTTGGTTAGTGTTTGGTTTTGTTTAATTCGGGTTAGTTTGGTTTAATTTGGTTTTTGTTTGTGTATGTTCAATTTAATCGAGTTGATTTTTTTTATATTTTTGTTATGGGTCAGTTACAAAAATATAATTTATAAAAACATAAATAAATCATCATTCGACACAAAATTATTATTTTCTTCGTATTTAAATGTAGAGCCAAACTTAATAATAAAAATGTAGAAGATGTAGTCCAATAATTTTATGTTGTAATCTTCAAACCTAATATGAATATAGTAGATAATTTTCCGGTTTTAATGTTAATTTATGAGATTCATATTCTTTTATTTATATTTAGTAGTGTTTATTCTAGGAAAATTGGGGCACATGTACATAACAAAAAAAGAAATAAAGTGTATATCCATAGCAACAATTAGGCCAGAGTATTCTCTATATTTTATGTAATATTACTTGTTTTAACTTTTGAACAATCTCAACCATTGATTTTCATTTTTTTTTGTTTCTTTTTTATTTTCTTTTTTCCTTTGTCTTTTTTTTCTTCTCCCCCTCCAAATTTTATTGATGTACATCTTTTGGATCAAATATAATTCAACCAAATAATTATGTTAGTAAAGATATACATATTTTTTTACATATAGCATAACTTAAAATTTTTAAAACAGATTTTTAAACAATATCAGACAAAAATTATAGTATACTATTCATTAAAGTAAAATAATACATTTAATCAAACGTATTTAAAACAATGTGTTACTAATACTTATAATAGTATACTATTCTATTTACTTAAGTAGTAAATTTTTTGGAGCTCCATCTTCTTCTACCTCCTTCCTTCTCCCTCCACTTCCTCCCTCCTCTACTTCTTCATCCTCCTTCCTTCTCTTCTTCTTCTTCCTCTCTCCTCCCCTTGCTCTTAGTTCTCATCCTTCCTTCTCCTTCTCCCTCCATCTTCTCTTCCTCTCTTCTTCTTTTCCTCATGTTCCTCCTCCTCCTCAAATGCACGTTATTTTTGTATATTTTTTTTATATTTTTCTATACTATTTACTTAATATACATAGTACGGTATAATACGTTTATTATGTTAGATGTACGTGACACACGTTCCCAAGGAAAATAAAATCAAAAATGTGTCAAATTGTCCCATCAAATAGTGATTACTGTAATATAGTTATATTCTTCATTTTATGTTCTCTTATGTATATACAACAAATTCTCCCTTTATTCTATTCATTTAGAAGTAAAATATATAATTTTATTTAATTGTTTGGGTTAAATGGTTAAATATATTAAATGTTAATATTATTAATATATTTAATTAATCTAATTTAAAAATATTTCGGCTTTTCGGTTCGTTTCGGTTTAAAACTAAACCAAACCCAACCATTTAGATTGATAAAATCTTGAAACAAATGGTTTCGACACATACTTTCGTTCAGTTTGGGTCCGGACTTTTTTTGTCTTAGGCTATCTAATTGGCCTCAATCGGAAGCCCATAACCGATGGATTTCGACTGATTAAAAAAAAAAGGTCAGGTATAACAAATTATATTATATGAATGGGCTTGATTCAAGGCCCATTACGATGATACGATCCACTTTTTAAAAGAAGTCAACTCTCGCTTAACCGAGTCGGTTAGTTTCCCGCTTTAATATTTGGCGGGAACCAAGAACAAGCCAACTAAGCAAAAGCAGCCTTATATATATCTCTCATAGTTCCACAAAGAAAAAACACATTTTCACGTTTATTTATAAGTAACTCTTCAAATTTTATGTTTGTTTGTTTGTTTTGTTTATTTTATCAAAATTTCAATTACGACACTTTTAAAAAAGGGTAGAGAGAGAGAGAAATTAAGAAAGAGAAGTGAGAGAGGAGGAAACAGAAGAAGTAGAAAGAGTCTTAAATTGTAAGACTGCACTATTATTGGGTGGTGTCTGTGGACATGAAGCTGACCCATTTCTCTCTATCATTTCACCAATCTTCTTCACTCTCTCCTACACACACACACCAAACAAATATGAAACACAGACAAAGAAAACGTACATAATCTCCGAGGACACTACTTTTTTTTTGGGTCCCCATCATCATCTAGTTTGATTGTAGTTGAACCCCATCAGATACGGAATGAGAAAAACAAACATGTGAGTATGTCACGAGGGCTCACAACTGACGACTATAATTGAATTGGTCAGTTTTTTTGCTGGTCTAAACTGGAACTAGTTTTGGTATGGACTCAAACAGGAGACATAACAATACAAAGTGCAATGAAGTATGCATATCTATTATGACACTGAACATCCAACTTTGTAAGTATAATAAAGTGAACTTTTCTTACCTTATCAAGGTGTGGGCATAAGGAGAATTTGTCAAACTGTAATGTATGGAGTTCTCCAGAAACAGAAAGTGCAACAGCAGCACCAATCTCTGAAGCTCTAAACTCCAAAAAGTCAATACCTGTCCAAACATTACACAACTTTTCACAACCAACCACCATAAATCCTCTTTGTTTCTTTACCCATAACCCAAAAGCAAAGCTAGTTTGAAGTTGTGGTTGAATGTATAACTGAATCAAATTAAAAAAAAAAAGAAGGAGAGACCCTTCACCTTTGGTTGTACTAGCTATCACTTGTAACGATCTGGAGATTACTCTGCTGGATGGTTCTTGATCATAGCCATAGATCTTACTCAAAAAGTATCTTACGTAAGAGCACGGTGTCACGGCTCTCAACCTCCATTTCAATACGTTCAACACCAAAAGCTCCATTCTTTGAACATATTTAGCCTCAAACACAAACCAAGGATCTCCAACCTATTATCATTACTAATATGTTGATTCTGGTTTTAAAAAAAACTTCAACTGAAGACAGTGAGAGATTAATACAAAACCTGAAGATGTATTATTAACTCTGGAACTTTAATATCCTCGATTTTAACAGCCAGGGATAAACAAGACACAGCTAACAACTGCACAGCCCAAGCTTTTCCACTCTAGAGAAAGAAGTATCATAAACACACTCTTTCAATCAATAATCAAAAGAGGTTAAGTAAAACCTTAGGACAGGAAACTTACAGGCAAGTCATGAACAGATAAGAAACGATCCAAGTAGTTAACTGCTAAGCATATACACACTGGTCCAAACCGAAGTTCCTCACAAGCCTGTAATAACGTAAAGTCATGTCTTTTTTCCAGATCAAAGTGACTGAACATTGACTTAGTTAAGAATCGAGTCAACATAAGAATTAAAAAAGCTGACCTTCCAAATCCAATCAAGAGCTTGGTTTCTGACATTTAAATCCAAATCTCCACTTCTCAGTCTCTCTAAGTAATCATCTCTCGGAGAGTGTTGCCTCTCTTTGTGGATCATCTCTCTGATTGTCTCTTCGTCCTCCTCCGATGGAAAACCCATTTGAAGGATCGATGTTGGGTAAGATGTAATCGAGTTCTCATCATCAAAACTCGATCTTTCGATTTCTGACATTATAGAGTTTGCCTTTTTTCCGATCTGTTTACAATTTTTTTCGTTTTTATAGTATTAAGAGATAATGAACTGAAAAAGAGAGATTTTGTCTCTGTTTTTTTTATTTTGTTGTTCTTTGTTTGTTTTACTTTGAGATTATTTTTGGGGTCGGAAGAGATAAAACAAAAGACAGAGAGGATAGTTTATTGATATATAGATGAAGATGTGGCCTTAGAGTAAAGAGATTGAAATGTGACGGAGAAAAATTCAAATTAGCATGGAAACAAATATTTTTATTTTAAATATGGAAAATGATTTGGAAAATGGATGTGAAAAAAAAAGATTAATGGTTGCTCTTATTTCTTAGATTTTTTAATACCAAAATGCATAACAATTCAAATAATCTTAAGATGCAGCGAATGTTTAATCAGTAGATAGCGAACCATGTGAGATTAATGAACTTCGAATCTCTCTTTCACCACTATATTTCGAAAAAGGCTTGTAAATTCTTTTAGTTAGTGGACTACAAAAGCTATTCGTCTCAGACCTCCACATTTTTCACAACCTCTGATTATCATCATGTCATGTGACTAGATAGCATTGCACTATAATTTATTTTATCATAAGGTTCTAGGTCCTAACATATAATCTTCCTAATCCCAAAAACATATGTGTATATTAAGTTTCGCTCCATATGTAATTAGTTTTGTTCTGACTTGCTCGTTTCTATGACTTCTAAACTTTGTCTTGATTGATACCTTTTGGTTGAGTTGTGAACACTTGGTAATAACATTACACTCTAGTCTAATCTCAAGCTTTTTTTGGCTACGGTCCTCTCTGCATCACCATGTTTATTTGCAGTAAAAAAACAAGTAAAGCGAACACCCTAACAAAAGAAAAGGGATCGGTGGGTTTCTTACAAAAGAATGATGCCCCTAGCTAAAAAGTATTCATTTCAAGGTTTTATATCTATAAATCAAATATAACTTTCAACTTGACAACAATTTGTATAACTTTGTAGTGGAGGTGGACTGGAATCACGTGTGAGCGAGCAACTTTGGTTCTTAGTTTTTAATGTTTACAGTATCTTTCTCTGAAAAGATTGGTGGGGGAAATGAAAAGTTGAAGTAATATATGAGAAAACAATTATGTATGTCTCAGAAATAGACCAAAGACTGTGTTCTAATTAATATATCGTTTCATGCATGCAATGCAGACAAAGTGGTCCAAGTACAATTTTGATGTTTTGCATCTGTTTGTGCAATGATATTCGACTTCTTTTGATTCTCACCTTGAATCCTGCATAAGTGTGTGCACGTCTTATGGTCGCTCTATGTTATATAAATTGTGTTGCTTGAACTTTGACTGGTTTTATTATATTTACAAAGAGGCTATTACTATATTCACCCCCAAAACAATGAGAACAAGATTGTTGGTTTCTAACTTGACGAGAGGAGACCTTAGTGTGTTAGTTTCTAACTTTAAAGGAGACCTTAGATTGAGCTGGCTACTATTGTTTATTTGGCTTGTTTCTGATATAATTGAGCTGGCTAGCTCTTTTGATGTAATCAGTTTCTCTTGGATTTCCAAAGAAAGAAACCGCATTGTGGATAGTCTAGCTAAACAATGTTTGTTGGAGGTTGAAGCCTTTATGGCTATCACCTAACTCTCTGATTTGAAATTAATATAAGTTGTGGTTCAAAAAAAAAGGGAGACCTTAGATTGTTTGTTTCAAACTTGAACCAGAGCAGACCATAGAAGAATCAAAGAGGTTTTCAAGGCTTGAGCAAAGTCAAGAGATGGCAAATTTTAGAGAACATAGTTTTAGACTTTTTTCGTAAGAGCAGACAAATCAACAAGCAGTGCACATAATCATCATAAACAATTCAACAACTTTTTCAGTCTTGAGACAAGGTTAAGGTCATTTTGAGATTGAAATCTGGTGGCGGAAACATGTTCCATACCACTCCCCAACCCTTCCCAAGATCCCCGAGCAGCCGCATAACGAGAGAGCAATCTTTGTAAGCTTTCTTTTCCTAGTGTGTCAAGCTCAGTTATGGCTTCTTCAAAAGCCTAAAGGTGAATCAAGAATCAAAATTTAGAATGCCCCAACAGGCAATGAGAAAATCTGTTGTTTAATTAAGTAAAGACTTTATAGATAGAGCTAGGAGTTCTGGTATAAGTAGAATGAGGACATCATAGTAGAACACTGAGAAGTTGAGGGCAAGACCAAGCCTAGTAGAATGAATACGCGCCATATCAGCAGCTTTAATATCCTTCAAAACAAAACTAACCCGAAAATTCTGTTATGTTTTTTTTTTCTTTAGCCATAAAAAAGTAATCTTGAGAGGCTCAATTGATTCTCCCAGATTTTATATGTTATTGGTTCTTGATAGTAAACCCAAAGGTTCAAATTCTCGGCATCTTCCACCACATTTGTGTTCTCGTAATTGCCATAAAAATTGCTATTCTCTTCTCTCTCTTGGTCTCTCCATCTTCTTGAAATTTTTCTTCCACCTTCTTAAAGATGTTGATTTCCTCTGTATTTTATGATGAATACATCAATGGTGACCTGATAAAAGAATCCAACAATCCCGATAGTTTCAAAGTTGTTTTTCACGAACACAATCTCCAAATTCATGAGTAGAGTCACTCTCGTAGTTGCAGTGATGATCGCGAGAGTCACAAGAGTATGAACTCTTAGTTAGCAACGAGCATTCGAAAAATGTCATTTAAACACATGAACTTTTAAATTTGATTGAAATAAATCACTAACTTCCGCGAACTTAAAAATACTTAGCATCGATTGACGAACCATTTCAGTCATAAATTTTCATTGATCGTGTCATTTTAATTCCAACATTGATCAACAATTATAATTGACTAGTATCATGTCATTTCAATCACCAATTTTATTGTTAGTTTAAATCTTGTTGTGAAATGTTAGTGCAACATTTGATTCTCATACGTAAAAAGATACTGATAGATGTATTTTTCATGACCATTGGTATGGTAAACATTTTGGATCTCAGTAGTTCTTGGTTGAACTTCAAATTCATTAGACGCAAAAGAGATGTCAACATATTTGTCAAAATTAGATCAATTTTGTTTTGAAGATCTTCATCAAAAGTAGATGGGTGGGAGAGGGCAACATAAGCCATATACATCTATTCTTGGATTTGAAGAATACAAGTTGCACTTGTGCAATGACATTCGTCTCCTTTGATTCTCAAGAAATCACCGCATGATTTGACCTTAGATTTTACAATTTCATAGATATACAAGTTGTAAGTTGATAAAAAAAAGATATACAAGTTGTAAAGAATGCTATATTCATATGTCTCCTCATTAGATTCTATGAATTTTTATTTTAGTTGAATCATAATTAAAAAAAAAAAAACTGTTTTTGATTTCTTCTATTTTACGTTTTTTCCCTGTGATTTGTATTAGTTTTTTTTGTTTAATTTCCGAAAGACATAACGCTGTAAACATGTCATTTGTGTGAGTAACAAAATCAAGAAACAAAAATTTAATATCTTTATAGATTGTAACTAATTGTACTAAGGACTCTTCCAGCCTCTAAAATGGAGTATATTTTAAATTAAGCTGAAAATGATCTTATGAGAGACATTCACAGGTTTATAGCTGCAACAAATCGCAATAACAAATAATAATCAACACTGCTATAGAATCTCAATATTGAAGAAGCTCCAATGTGAATCCCATTTGCCTGAACTTTTTTAAAAACGTGTGAACGAGTACCAGCTTTTAACAGCCCCAAAACTTCTACTACGTTTTTCTTCTATAGCCCATAAAGAAAAGTAATCCTGAGAGGCTCACTGATGCTATTGTATACTCAACCCAAAAACTAGGTACCAAAAACAATGAAACCATGGGTTTTGGTATCCAACTTGAATCATAGGAATCAATAGAATGTTTGTTTCCATCTTGAACCAGAGGTAGAAGAATCAAAATTCGAGTACAAGGATAAAAGAGTTTTTCAAGGCTTCATCAAAGTCTTAAGAGATTATAATTTTTTAGAGAACATAGTTTTAGACTTTTATGATAATAGTAGACAAATCATCAAAAGGTGTGCACATAACTCATCATAAACAATTGAAAATAATATTTTTCAAGCCAATGTTATGAGGATTTTGAGATCGGAAAAATGGCAGCATAACTCTCTCCCTTTTTCCATCAAAGATCCTCAGGCCTCGTCCATCTGCTCCTGAACACAGAATATTAATGATTCAGTACACAGAGTTTTTCTATGTATCTATTGTGATGCATCTGATCACGGATATATCAAGCAAGCACGGTTCGATTTATGATTGAAAGAACAGCTTTAAGATGACTTTGAAAGTAAGAAATGTAGAAGGGGAGTAAGTAACCTGCTGCATATCGGAGGTCCAGAGGGTAAGATTGTCCCTGAGCAACTGCATAATGAGAGTGCTGTCTTTGTAGGATTCTTCTCCCAGTGTGTCAAGCTCAGCTATGGCTTCTTCAAATGCCTACATGTTAATCAAGTATCAAGTCCCAAGCAATGATAAAATCTTATCCCTTATACATACTGAGCTAGGAGTTGTGGTATAAGCAGAATGAGACATTAGTCCTAATATAAACAACAACATAGATCTTGTCCATCACAGAGTGAGTGATTCTTATTAAAAAAGAGCTGATTCAAATAAAAGAACAACGGATCGGAGACCCTTTTCCTCAAAATATATCTTAAGAAAAAACAAGGGAATAAAGTCAACCAATGGTCAAAAACCTTAGTCAAGAAAACTATCAAGAAACAGGATAAAACCTTAGACAAACTCAGGACAGTGAGTGATGATCCTGTCTGAGAGACTATAAAAAGTGAAGAGGAGTGACACCTGTCTGGCCATGTTACAAGCTTTGTCTGAAGAATTGAGGAACTCATGGTAGAACACTGAGAAGTTGAGGGCAAGACAATTGGATGAGTAGGCGCGTTATCAGCAGCGGCGATATCCTTCACAAAACAAAACATTTACACCGAAAGAGAGACACATCAGTTCGGTTTGGTCCCAAATAAATGAAATGAACAATCTGGAGAAAGCAAATGTAACTCTTTTAACACGAAAAGCAAACAAAATTATCAGCACAGTAGCAGCTCCATTCCATTCAAGGCAATATCTAGATCAGGAAAGACTTTACTAGATTCAGAAGATATTCCCAAACTCGGAAACAGAGTTGCGAACAAAAATAGTAGAGAAGATGCTGAATCGAAACATCAATCCACGAATTTAATTCTAGCTCCATAAAACATCAACGATTTCCAAAGATCATTGTTACTAGCATGTCAACTCGGGTGAGAGTAACGGATATCAAAGATGTAAATTTCCAAAGATCATTTTTAATAAAACATCTCAATAATTTCCACTAAATTCTAATCATCTAAACCGAGAAATACAAACATAGAAACAACAAATTTGATCCATTTGCGAAAGATAAGAAGGCGTATTAATATTTGATTGCACTTGACCAGGATAGATAAGAAGATAAGGGATTGTTGACAAAAAAAGAAGCCTAAATGCGCACAAAGTTAAACAAAGACCACTAAGGGTTTACTCTATAAAAGGGATGATTCATCTTTAGTGGTCTATTAGATGGCTGCCTCAACAACTTCTGGACTATCAAGCCGGCACTCATGAGTTTTTTCAAACTTGTTAAGAAATATGAGAGATAAAATGCATGAATGGATCAAGTTGCGAATCTGTAATGGAGCAACACCAAGGTTTTGGATAGATAATAAAATAATAATATTTTTAAAACTTTCGTATAATATATAGTCCCATTAAAATCATAAATTAATAATCTATCTATATATTGTTTTTACAAAAATACAAACTAAACATTATATTGTTTTTTTTATATTGACAATGAAAATACCTTGATTTTTCTTAATATTTCAATATATTTTGATAATATTTAGTGAAATTATATTAAAACCAAATAACAATTTTATGAAACATAAAAATATATACCAAATAAGATAATAAAACACTATAAAAGTCAAATTTCTAAAATTTAAATAATTTATACACAGTAAAATCAAATATTTTCTTATTTTATAAATAAAGATATTTAAAAATATAAAATAATCTAAAAAGAAAACTTTTGTAAATTAATATCTCTATAAATTAATCAATACTATTAAAAGGGAAGGAATCTTAAAATATCTACCTATGAAAGTTGTTTGGACCCTTTTATTTAACTCATTATTTTTTTGTCTTACTTTAAATTTAGACTAACAATATGTTATCATATATTTCTCAAACAATAATTTATTCAATTCTTTTATTTATTCAAATCTCACCCCTAAATCCTAATCATTACTATTACTATATTTACTGTTTTGATTTTTAATTTAAAAGCGTTGAAACTAATGTTTTATATTATCATTTTTATCATATAATATATGATTTAAAGCAAGAGAAGTTACACGACATATATGTGTAGATTCTAACTTCCTCTTTCCTTTATAATAAAGTAAGCATATCATATACAAATTTGCCCCTAAAATCTCATATCATATATTAAAATTTTAACCGTCTATAGTTTGGTAGATATTTTCATATTTTAAAATGAGTTTTCTGAATAGTCATGTTACCTTAAAAAATGTAGAAATTTATTGGTTCTGTTAAAGCCAACCCGACTTCACGATATCAGTATTGATTATTCACGATTTTGAAAATTATTGGTTTAGATATTATACTTTTATATACTTTTCACTTAAAAACGAATCAATACTATTAAAAGGAAAATAGACTTAAAAATATAATATAAAAAAGTTGTTGGAGTCATGTATAACTATTTATTATTGTTTTGGTAATACCGTTAATCATTTTAACCATACAATATTTTAAATATTTTTAACAGATCCTAATATTATTCCTTATGATACCTTTACTCAGAAAAATATTTCATCAACCATGTTTTTGTACAACAACGTTAAAAATCTATATCAAAAGGTTGTTAGACCTGATATGGACGTAATGGGTTCACATCTGTTCGGGTATTTAGGTCCTAAAAATATTCGAAATATCTAAAAAATTTGAAAAATATCCAAAATACAAAAATTACTTGAAACTCCAAAAAATACCAAAAAAATTCAAATACCTAAAAATTCAAGATGTTATACAAAATCTGACACGATGAACTGAAAAATACCCAAAATTTTATCCAAATACCCCAAAAAAATTTTAATTTGAAAATTTACCTGAAATCAAAAACTATAATCGTAAACCAAAAACTTACAAAAATATCCATAATACCGGAAACATATTTGAAATATCCAAATATACCTAATAAACACAACATATTTATGATCGGGTGTAGGGTAGGACCCGGACTCTTAGAAAGACCTGCGGGTCCAAAAAAATCAATAGGTTATCTTCTCTAGATCTGAACTAAACCTATAGTTTCGGGTCGGTTCGGTTTGTTTTTTGATCCATATATAATTTTCATGCCTAAAAGAAACTTACATAAAAGTGTACATATAAAATCTCAAATAAACTATTTCGTAGATTATATAACTGTTAAAAATTATATTTTAAGACTTTGTATTATAATATAATCCAAAAAACCTGCGCTTTCCAAGCGCGGATTAAAATCTAGTAAAATTTTAAAGTCCCAACATTATTAATTTACTTGATTTGGACCCGTGCGTTGCACGGGTTCTTTGATATTTAATTTGAAATTATATAATACTTCAAAACTTAACCAAATTTTTTATTTAATTTATAAATAATTCAATTTTATTTAAATTAATAATAATAGTAATGGTACGTAATTAAACTTAAAACATATAGAAAAAAATTGGTGTAAATCCATATTGTTTCTAGGGTTTAAAAAAATTAAAAGCAACACAATTCATAATAGTTAATGTTACACAATGGAATTATAGAGCACAAGAATGTGATATTCTGAAGATTCTCACATGTTTACATAATAGTTAATGTTACACAATGGAATTTTCTTTGCGTTTGTTTTTACGATTCTTATCCAAAAAGTAGATTAAATATAAATAAATCAAAATTGAAATACTAAGTTTAGTAAAATGAAAAAAACTATAATTTGTAGTATATTTACCTTTATGTGTTTATGAATCTTTGAAACTGCAAATTTTCAATGATTAAAAATCTAATTCTTTAATTTTTATTTGAAATAAATAATTTCCACCAACACTTGAATGCACCCACTTAACAATATTTTCAATTCTTTCAAAGTGAGCTAATTATATATTGTCTATGCATATAAACACGTAAACATAATGGTGAAATGAGCTCATTCACAACGGCATCGTAATTTTATGGTAGTTATAACATCATTATAAGATGTAGCAAATATAATAGTAAAGAAATTTAGAGCTGTATGAAGAAAAATAAGAGAGAATTTAACATTTTTTTTGTATCAGCTGTTATGCAAGTGAAAAATAAGAGAGAATTTAATCCTATATACAAATACGATTATTGTGATCTTTAAAACATCAAAATTTATTATTAAACATAAAATTTTGTTATTTATAAGAAAATATTTGAAAAACTTGTTTTACAAATCAATTTTGTTTACGATTTGAAAAACAAATTCTATCAAATACTCTTGAAAATTAAAATTTTCTTTTATTTAGGATTTTATGAAAACAAAGACTCCTATCAAATAATTTCAAAAACTTTTAGAATTATCTTTTATTCAAAATTTAGAAAAGGGAAAATACTATCAATAATAATTTCCAATTAAAATTAAATAAATTTTAAAATAACTGTTTTTATAATTCATTTTTGTTACTATTTCTAATATCATGTTCTTCATAAAGGTAAAATTATTTTTAAATAACTCATTTTAAAATTCTCTTTTTATATGATTTAAAAAAAAGAAAACTATTATCAAAAAATTTATTTTAGACAAGATATGAGCCCGTTGCGTTGCAACGGGTTTTGTTTGATGTTTTAATTAAATAAAAACCATAAAATAATAAATTATTTTATTATAGTATTATGAATGTTTTTTGCATATGTTGTTTGAGATATATTTTATAATTAAACCTCATTTTCACACATAAGTTCAACTTAATATTTGTATTTTATAATCATGGTGCATAGATAAGTTATTATAAACTTTATACTAAGGATTAGAGAAATTACTATACATAAACATTTAAACTGAACATAATCCGGAATTTTTTTTTTTGAAACAAAACATAATCCGGCAAAAAATGAAAAGTAAAAAGAAATAAAAGTTAAATACACCAATCAAATCAATGACAACATTATACATGTTCTTATGTACTAATTTAATGTTTTATTAAATAAGTCTTAAAAATTTTATTTTGCTATGATTTTTTTAAAAAGGAAAACATTCTATTTTATAAATATCATTTTATTTACAATTAAAAAATAAAAAAAAAATATTAATATTCTCTTACAAGTTTGTCTAAGATTTTAGAAAAGTTAAGTTACTATCATATAACCTATTACAATTATTTTCTCTTTAGAATTTCAGAAAAAAATATATTGATATCAGATAATTATTTTTAGTTATTAATAACTATTTTTAAAATTGTTATTTTTTACAATTCGTATCAATACTATTTCTACACTTTTTTGCTAATTAAATAATTTTTAGCATCATGTTCATCATCAAACACTCTCTTCAAAATAATATCAAATAGATTTTTACAATTTTCTTTAGGTTAGGACTTAAAAATATTATACAACTTTATTTTGTTTAGGATTTTTTTTTAAAAAAAGGAAAACATCTATCAAATATTCTATTACAGTTTTGTACTATTTAAGAAAAGGAAATTAATATTACATAATCTTTTACAATTATATTTTGTCTAGGATTTTTTTTAAAAAACAATTATATCAAATAACTATTTCCAGTTAATGTTAACTATTTTTAAAAGTTGTAATTTTCAAAATTCATCTTTTTCAATATCATTAATATTTTCAAAATTTTTCTTATTAATTGAATAATTGTTACTATCATATTTATCATTAAATTTTTGAAGTACAAAATTACTATTAAATAAAATTTTACAATTTTCTCAGGTCACGATATAAAGAAAAAAGAAAATTTTTAAATTGCTTAAGATTAGAAAAGAATTTTATTTTAGAATTTTATTTAATATTTTAGGAAAATAACAGAAGTTTTTATTGACACGTTCACAATCTAATTTTTTAATTGACACATGTCACAATCATATCAAGTAAAATATTTGACGTTAATTTTAGTTTGTATTTTCTAATACTAAATTATTAAAAAGTAAAGTTAGTTAATTATAAGAAAAATAAGATTACTTTTACGTTTTATTTTATTTAGACTTTTAAAAAGGAATTTAATTATTTTATTTTTTTACAACATTTTTATTTTTAGTAGAAAATTATGTTTAATTATTTATATATTATGTTTTATACATACAAACACATATTTATCATATTCACACATACTCATGTACGACAATAACAACAAAATTAAAATTTATGCTAGCATCATAAGATGTAATAATGATAATAAAAAGTTGAGTTGTATCAAGAAATTAAAAGAAAATACTTAGGTAAAACTTTTCATGTAAATATTATTGTGTTTTGTAAAATATGTGGGAGCTTAAACCTAAATATATATGTGAAATATTTGTAGCTATTTTTTGTCATAATTTTTTAACATATAATTATCTATTAAAAAAGGAAATTTATTTACTTATAATAAAATAATAAGAGTATTTTTACAAAATATTTTTTAATTATGCTTTTAAAAAGGTAATATTATTTATTTTAATGTTAGTTTTCTTCATGTTTTTGTTAAATAATTTATTGTACTTGTAGGGTTTTACAATTCGTTTTTGTTTAACATTTTTTTCTTAAAATTTAATGTTTATCTTTTATGATTCTCTATCTTTAGTATCTTTTAAAACAAACATTATAATGAAAAATAATAATAACAATAATAATAATAAGACTATTAAATAATATTTATAATTAATTTTTAAGAAAAATCATTTTTATTATTTTAGTATATATTTTTTTGATTATGATATAGTTTAACACCTATCACATTTTTAAATATATAACCACCATGTGTCACAATCATGTTAATTAGCAATTTTGAAGAACCAAACTCAGTATAATCTTTTATAATTATATTTTCATTAAAAGTTTAGAAAAGAAAAATTATAGTAAATAAATTGTTTTCAAATCTATTTTTAGGATTTTATAAAGGAAAATTTCTAAAAATATTACTACTAAATATTTTTAATAAATCGTTTTTGCTATTAAATAATTTTTAAAAGTAGTTTTTTTTCAAATTCATTTTTATTATCTTATTATATATATATTTTAATCATTATATATTTAAAACACATGTCACACATTATTAGAAGGAAAATTATAATCAAATAATCTTTTGAATTATCTTTTTATTAGGATTTTAAAAAAGGAAAATTACTATTAAATAATATATAATAAGATTTTTAATAAAATTTGTTTTTGTTAATATCTTAGTATATATATTTTTAATTATGAGATAGATTAACACGTGTCACAATCTTAAATATGTAATTGCTATGTGTCGCGATCAAGTAATTATCAACTTTAAAAAACCAAGCTTTATATAATAAGATCGAGGTTTTGTTGTACTTGTCTTTTTTTTTTTCTTTGAACTCACAAACTTTGATCGAGTTCAACCACCCCCACAAAAAAAAAGGAATTATATGTTTTGAATTTATCAAAAGATTTGATATGTTATCAGTCAGATATTTTTAACAAACTAACCTCATCATTGGTCCTATCCTATCAGGTTTGGAGTCGATCCCCTATATATTACTAGGAATAAGCCCTAGCTCTCATCAGCCAAACCAGAAAAAAAAAATATGGGAAACAGAAGTAAACACCCCAAGAAATCCCATCACTCGAGAAAAAAACCTACGGAAACAAAGAAGACAGATATGGAAACCATTAAATACCCTTGTGTGATGACAGAGGCTTGGGAAAAATTGGAGAAAGAGAGCTTAATGGGTTATCGTGTATTCACTCGTGGGATTTGGTATGGTTTAACAATTTTCTCAATCCTTGGGTTGCTCTTCTTATCAGGAGGAAGAGTGGTTTTGTTCTCTCCTGTCACAACTTTCTTTGCAGTCATGTTACTCAAGTGTTTATTTTTCGACGATGGCTACCCAGATCCAACCACAACTCCTGTACTAAAAAATATCAGATTTGTAACATCTTTGATTATATTACCGATCATGTTTTATGTTCCTTTCAATTACCCTACCGTGGATGTCTTCGTTTCAATCTTTTCGTTTCTCGCCGGAGGAGTCTCCATCTATCACCTCACTAGCACGATTGACATTGGACATGGTCTCCTCATTCTCTTTCTTTGTTTTACTAATGGTCTTTTAGCCATCGACTTTGCTGGTCAAAGCTTCCACCCAGGCGCTGGCGTTTATACTATTGGTTTCTTCCAATACATTGTCTACGTTTACAATTTCGAGTTTCTAGCTAAGGTAGTCTAGTCTCAGTAGATTCTATGATGTTTTATTTTAGTTGAACCATAATAAAAAAAAAACGTTTCTATTTCTTCTATTTTACGTTTTTTCCCTGTGATTTGTATTAGTTTTTTTTTTGGTTTAATTTCCGAAAGACAACTTTGTAAACATGTCATTTGTGTGAGTAACAAAATCAAGAAACAAAAATTTAATATCTTTATAGATTATAACTAATTGTACTCAGGACTCTTCCAGCCTCTAATAGAAAGCAAAGCTGCAAACAAATGGAGCATATTTTAAATTAAGCTGAAATGGAGTATATTTTAAATTAAGCTGAAAATGATCTTATGAGAGACATTTACAGGTTTATAGCTGCAACAAATCGCAATAACAAATAATAACACTGCTATAGAATCTCAATATTGAAGAAGCTCCAATGTGAAACCCACACTTCTCCTTGGAATTGTAGTCGTTAAGTTGAAGTTTAATTCTATCTGATACTCAGAGACCAAAACCTTGAGGGACAGAGTTTCAATTCCATTTGACTGAACTTTGTAAAACACTTGTGAAAGAGCACCAGTTGGTTTCCAACTTTAGAGAACATAGTTTTAGACTTTTATGATAAGAGTAGACAAATCATCAAGCTGTGCACATAACTCATCATAAACAATTAAAAATAATATTTTTCAAGCCAATGTTACGAGGATTTTTTGATCGGAATCTGGTAGCGGAAACATGGCAGCATAACTCTCTCTCCCTTTTTCCATCAAAGATCCTCAGGCCTCGTCCATCTGCTCCTGAACAAAATAATATTAATGATTCAGCACACAGTTTCTCTACGTAATTTGATGTATATATTGTGATGCATCTGATCACGGATATATCAAGCAAGCACGGTTCAATTTTATGATTGAAAAAAAAAACAGCTTTAAATGACTTTTGAAAGTAAGAGTAGAAAGAGAGGTGAAGGGGAGTAGGTAACCTGCATATCGGAGGTCCAGAGGGTAAGATTGTCCCTGAGCAACTGCATAATGAGAGTGCTGTCTTTGTAGGATTCTTCTCCCAGTGTGTCAAGCTCAGCTATCGCTTCTTCAAATGCCTACATGTCAATCAAACATCAAAATTTAAAATTTTCCCCGATAAAACCTGTTTTGTAACTAAGCCCCCCTAAAACATACTAAACAAGAAGTTCTGTTTTTAAGCAGAATGCGACATTAGTCATAATATGGACATCGCAGCGTCTGTGTGTGATACCCCGATTTACATAATAAAATGTTACGATAAGTAAATAGCTCTGATACCAAAATGTGGCACCCGCCACTTTCGAAATATAATAAATTGATAAAAGTGGAAATAAAATAATAATACAACTCAAATAATAATAATCTTCATATCATAATATAAAAGTCAATACGATACCAAAAAGCCTAAAAGACCAACATCGATAACATCCGAAATATAAAATACGACATAAACCGAAAGTCTGAAATAGGAATAACATAAACGATAAAAGTCCAAAGGCCTAAAGGCCCGATAAAGATAAAAGCGGTAAAAAGACGGCGGATATTCCGGCGGCGGGGGACGGTGGTCCGGCGGTGGCGACGTTTTCCGGCGGCGGCGCGTGTACCTCACGCGCGCGCAGAGGCGAAACTTCCGGAGGCGCGTGCGGCTTCGTCCGGACTCCGATTGAGGCGTTTTTGGTGGCTACGGATTCGTCTCAACGAGAGGAACACGATGGTAGTCTTGGATTCACGAGATTCATCACAGTTAGGAAGTTATGGGCGATTTACTAAACGGAAACGAAACTGAGCTTAAGGAATGCGGTTTCCGGCGATTACCTAGGGTGTTTATCGGTGGTGGCAAGCTGAACGTGGTCACGGCGCACGGTTGCTCCGGCGACGAGCTCAGGTGAGCTTTCTTCCTTCTTCTCCTTCTTCTCTCTCTCTTTCCCTCTCTTTCTCTCTTTCTCTTTCTCAAGCTTTAAAGAAGATGGAGATGGTGGGGAAGAAGGTGGAGATGGTGGAGAAGAAGGTGGAAGTGGTGGGGTTGAAGAAAAAAGTGGAGATGGTGGGAGTGGTGGGTCATTACACTGTGATTCTTAAAAAAAAGAAGAGGAACTTTATTCTTAAAAAGCGTATTCAAATTGATCTAAATTGAATAACAATGGATCCAAAACCTTTTTTCCAACAACTATCTTAGGAAAAATAAAGGAATAAAGTCAACCAGTGGTCAAACTCAGGAAATGACTTGTAAGAAATGAAAAGGAGTAAGAGCATGATTAACCCTTAGAGTTGTTATACAACAATTTTTTAATAGTTAATGATAGTTAAGAGGTTGTAGTTAAAGAGACACTGAATTTATTGGCTCCAATGGTAAAGTTCTTAATGTTGGGTTCTTAAGAAATATTTTTTATTAAACTAAAATTTTATAAAGATTTAATATATTTTTTTAATTAAACATATTAAAAGAAAACATTTTAAACATTAATTAAAAAAATCAATAAAACAAAGATTAGTAAAATAAACGAGAATAATTTAAAAGAAACATCCGAGCTCAATTGTTGTCTTCATCACGTCCGAATTTACCCCATAGATGTTCAATCAAATCAGCTTTCAGTTGTTCATGCATTGATTTATCACGAATTCTAGTTCGAGCATCCATCATATTGGCGATATTTGTAGGCATACCCATATCAAAATCGAGATCCACATGTGAACTTCCGGAGTCTTCTCCTTGTTGAAACTCTGTAACATTATATAGAGTGTAGCCATCTCGTTCGTCTTCCACTATCATGTTATGGAGTATGATACATGCTCTCATAATCTTCCCAATTTTGACTTTAT
>NC_027756.1:50783619-50832834 GCF_000695525.1 Brassica oleracea var. oleracea | reverse complement strand
CAATGCATACAATCGATGCTTCCTATCATCCCGGGAAAGCCACGATACTCACCAATATCAAGTAGACGTTGAAGATCAGCCGGTGTAGGTCTTCTTAGGTACTCCTCGCTGAATAAATATATTATTCCATCCACAAAATTTTCCAAACATGACCGAGTTGTAGTTGAACCGAGTCGGAGGTATTCGTCAACCGTATCAGCCGCAGTACCATATGCCAAGCAACGAATCGCTGCCGTACACTTCTGAAGAGGAGAGAGACTAAGCCTTCCCCGACAATCTTTCTTTTGTCGAAAGAATTCAACTTCATTGGAGAGTCGATCAACAATATGCACGAACAAAGACTTGTTCATCCTAAAACGTCGTCGGAATAGATTATGAGGATATGTTGGAGTTTCACTGAAATAGTCATTCCATAAATGTTGATCTCCTTCTTCACGATTTCTTTCGATGTAAACTCGTTTTTTTCTTTTTTTCTTTTCTTTTTCTTGATTAATGGTAAAATTCTCGAAGGACTGGTCAAATGTTTCTTCAACATATTGATCAAAATGTTGATCAAAGGTTTCTTCAACATATTGATCAAAATATTGATCAAATGTTTCTTCAACATATTGACTATCCAATCCCTCAAAAGGATTTTGAGAAGAAGATCCCATATCGAGTAAAAGAAGAGAAGAAGAAGCTTTGTGTTTTAGAATGAGAGAAGCGTTGTGTTTTAGAATAAGAGGAGAAGCATTGTGGTCTGATGAAGAAGCGTTGTGGTGTGATGAAAAGCGTTGAGTTTCTCTAATGAGAGAAGCAGAGAAGAAGTGTTGTGTGTTGTAGAATGAGAGCTTCACCTTAATTTATAAAAAGAGTACTAACAATACAACCAAGTCTCGTGAATACAGAAACAGACAAGAGTAGTGTCATGACTACACAACCAGACACAAATAAACATGAGTCTCGTGACTCTATTCAGACACAACATGACAGACACAAACAAGAGTCTCGTGACTCATGACAGACTCCAATACAAAAGTAGTCTCATGACTACACAAACGGACAACAGTTTGATGACAACACACAAACCTGTGACTCTCAGCTTCTTCTCTTCTTCTTAGAGGATTGTCCTTCTTCTACCTTGATACCCTGTCTCAGCTTCTTCTCTTCTTCACGCATCCTTTACAACATCCTTCTGAACTCAGGTTCAATGTCACCTTCTGAAGCAATCAAGCAATTCAATGGCTGCAAATTAATCATGTCTATTCCTATGTCTATCTACCTGTCGCAAGCATCAAACATCTTAATCTTTACAAAAAGGCCAAAAAGCTTACCAGATGTTTTGGAGTTCAATGAATCTTCCTGCCGTTCCGTCTGTGATCCAGTAGAACACTCGCCGCAACCTCAAAATATACACAAAAAACATCCTTTTAACCATGTTCCTCATTCAACCTCTATGAATTCAAATAGACCAAAAGCTTACCTGAATCTTCTTCTGTATGATGAATCATGTTGTGGCTCCCTCTATGATTTACGATAACACACTTGAGAACCTGAAAAACGTACCAAACATCATGATTGTGTTATACCATGAATCTATAACCAACTCAGCACACATGCATGTCTATGAAAAGACCACAAATTACCTTCTCTTCTTCAACTCGGAGATACACCAAAACAGAAAAGGTCTAACCTCTGTTTTTTTTCTCAGCGATTTGGCTCACCTGAAACAAAAAAAATCATCAAATCGGTTTTTATTAGGGTTTCAATCCGACGGTTTGATGACAATATAGGAAGAGGATAGAGGAAGAAGAGGATAGATGAAGAACAGAAGACGATGGAAGAAAAAAATACCTCCAGCGATGTGGTCTGATGGTAGCTTTGCTTCGCCGGCTGCGCAAACACGGCCACAGAGGCGAAGAAGAAGAAGATCTTTCTCTGTAGAACTTGATTTCCGGTGAATTTCGTCTGAGAAGAAGAGATTTTGGGTGGGAAGAGAGAGAGAGACGAAGTCGATGGATCGAAGAGGCGCCTCTCCCGTAGGGTTTCACGACACCCGCCTCTTACCCCTTTTCATTTTTTTATTTTTTTTTAATGGGTTTGGGCTTTAGAGCCCACGCGAGAGGCGCCGTTAAACATGGTCTAACACCTGTGTGTCCACGTTACAAGCTTTGTCGGAAGAACTGAGGATCTCATAGTAAAACACAGAGAAATTGAGAGCAAGCCCAAGCCTTATCGGATGAGTAGGCGCCATATCCGCCGCTGCAATATCCTTCAAAACAAAACACTTAGACACAATCAGTTCAGTTTTGGTCCCAAAAGAAAACAATCTGTAAGTAACTAATCACTAGATTTATTATTACCTGAGCAGCCTTGTAAGCAACCATAGTATCTTCACCAGCACCTTTCCTCTCCTCACCAGACTTAAACTCCGCCATGTACCTATGGTAATCCCCCTTCATCTTCATGTAAAACACCTTCGACTCGCTCCCCGCCGCCGCCGGGATCAGGTGCTCATCGAGGAGCTTGAGGATCCCCGAGCAGACTGAGGAGAGCTCCACCTCCACCTTTGATCTGTAGTCCTTCATAAGCGCCGCGTGATCCTCGTTCTTCCTGCTCTCTTCCTTCTGCTCGATGACGACACGATCCTCCACGCGGCGCGCAGAGATCCGATCACGTTCTTGTACGCGACCGAGAGGAGGTTGCGCTCCTCCACGGTGAGTTCCGACGACGATGGTGTTAGTTTATTTGATTAAGCATTTCATTGTTTGAATAAGGCTCCTAGTTTATAGGAGTAGTAGTTGTTGAATCGTTCTAATCTGTTTCAAGTTAGTAGAAAATCCTCCGAGAATGTAGGAGGTGGAGTAGTGTTTCAGTTGCTTCTTGTAATGGCTATTTAAGTGCCTTATGAATAAGATCAGAGTACGCTTTGGTTCCAAGACCTTTTGTTCTATAGTTAACATCTGGTATCAGAGCAAAATTCTTATTCTGAGAGTTGTGAGTTTACTTGTTTACAGATCAGAGAGTAAGTAAACATGGCAAGCGATGGAGACATGAAAGTGGTGGGACGATCCCAAAGTTTGATGGAGATTTCGAACATTGGAGTATGTTGATGGAGAATCTCATACGATCCAAGGAGTGGTGGGATCTGATAGAGGAAGGCTATGTTGAGCCAGCCAGAGGAGTGGTTCTTAATGGAGCACAAAGGCAAGAGTTAGCCGAGAAGAAACTCAAAGACTTGAAGGTGAAGAATTATCTGTTTCAAGCGATTGATAAGTCCATCCTCAAGACGATAATTCAGAAAGATACCGCCAAGCAAATGTGGGATTCCTTGAAAATGAAATATCAGGGAAATGAGCGTGTGAAGAGAGCTCAACTTCAACGCTTAAGGAGAGAGTTTGAGGTTCTGGAGATGAAGGAAGCTGAAACCATCACAGAGTACTTTGGAAGGGTTTTGCTGGTAGCAACGGACATGAGGAACACTGGAGAGGACATGCCAGATAACAAGATCGTGGAGAAGATCCTGCGAACACTATCCGAGAAGTTCACCTACATTGTTTGCTCAATTGAGGAGTCTAAAGACATTGAGAGTCTTACGGTGGATGCGTTGCAGAGTTCACTGTTGTGTCACGAGTAAAACATAGTGAAGCACTCAAAGGGAGCCAACAGCAATGATAAAGTCTTGAAAGTAACCTCGGAACTCAATGATTGGAGTGGAGTTCGTGGAAGAAGAGGAAGAGGAGGAACGTTCCGAGGTAGAGGTAGAGGTCGCGGGAGACAAAGGTACAACAAGGACCTGATAGAGTGCTTCAAGTGTCACAAGCTGGGTCATTATCAGTTTGAATGTCCTGAAGCAGAGAAGCATACGAACTACGCAGAGTTCAATGAACAGGAAGAAGAACTTCTAATTATGGCATATGTGGAGAGACAAGGATCGAAGAGAGAAGATGTGTGGTTCCTAGACAGTGGATGCAGCAATCACATGACTGGTAATAAGAGATGGTTCTGTGAGATAGATGAAGCCTTTCGTCACTCAGTAAACCTTGGGAATGGAGCTCGAATGGTAGTACAAGGAAAAGGCGTCATAAAGATCAAGGTGAAGGGTATGACTCAAGTCATACAAGACGTCTACTATGTTCCAGAGCTCAGTAACAACCTTTTGAGCATAGGACAGTTGCAGGAGAGAAGTCTCGCAATTCTCATTCGAGATAACATCTGCAAGATCTATCACTCAAGCAAGGGACTCATCATTGAAACCTCAATAAGCACAAATCGTATGTTCATAATTCTTGCGGAAGGAGTAGAAGCTGAGCCTTGTTTCCAGATACAAGATATTGGGGATGCGCACCTATGGCACTGCAGATTTGCGCATCTAAGCTACAGCAGCTTACACACCTTGAGTCATAAGAAGATGGTCAGAGGACTTCCATTCATCGAGACAACCAAGAGAGTATGCGAAAACTGTCTTGTGGGGAAGCAGAAGAGAGGGTCATTCCCTAAGAAAAGTTCATGGAGAGCAACAAGGAACTTGCAGCTGATTCATGCCGACATTTGTGGGCCAATAACACCTGAATCACTTGGCCACAAAAGGTATGTTCTCACGTTCATTGATGATCACAGTAGGAAGATGTGGAGCTACATCATTGCAAAGAAGTCAGAGGCTTTTGAATCATTCAAGAACTTCAAAGCTAGTGTGGAAAAGGAATCTGGTTTGTTGCTTTGTGGGTTAAGGACTGATCGAGGTGGTGAGTTCTGCTCCAAAGAGTTCGATGACTACTGCAAGACTCATGGGATCAAACGCCAATTGACTGCAGCTTACACTCCACAACAAAATGGCATAACAGAGAGAAGAAATCAGACTATCATGAACCTTGTTAGAAGCGCACTTACAGAGAAGAAAATGCCAAAGGATTTTTGGGCTGAAGGAGTTAGATGGATCACATATGTCTTAAACCGAAGTCCCACCACAACTTTGAAAGATCAGACGCCAGAAGAAGTTTGGAGTGGAATCAAACCAGATGTGAAACACTTCAAAGTGTTTGGATGCGTTGGACACGTCCACATACCAGAAGCGAAGAGAACCAAACTTGATGACAAAAGCTGTAAGTGCATCTTTCTTGGTGTGAGTGAAGAATCAAAGGCATATCGCATGTACAATCCCACTTCAAAGAAAATAATGGTGAGCAGAGATGTTGTTTTCGAAGAAACAAGGAACTGAGATTGGGGAAGGAATGGTGTGGAGACTGAGGATTCTGCTCCTACAGTACTTACTTGGGAAAATGATGGCGATGATACACTTGGAGAAGAAGATTTCTTAAATGGAGAAGACACAAACGAGAATGGAGACTCAGGAGATGAGGCATAGGTAGTGACACCAACCGCTGAAAATGAAGAAGAGATCACAGAACCAGCCAGGCCAAAACATGACAGCAGACGGCCTGCGCACTTAGAAGATTATGAGTGTGGAGGAGCCATAGCTCACTACGTTGACATCATGGCACTTCAGGTGATAACTGCAGTTGGAGATCCTTTAAACTTTGAAGAAGCAGTAGCATACAGTGCTTGGAGAGAAGCCATGAATGCTGAAATGGAATCGATTGAGAGGAACCAAACTTGGGAGCTAGTAGATCAACCTGAAGGAACAAACATCATTGGGGTCAAATGGGTTTTCAAGACAAAGTATAATGAGCATGGTGAGCTTGACAAACACAAAGCGAGGTTGCTTGCCAAGGGGTATGCTCAGAGGTTTGGTGTTGACTACAATGAAGTTTATGCACCAGTGGCGAGATGGGATACCATTCGAATCATCATAGCAACTGCAGCGTATCAGAACTGGAACATCTATCAGCTAGATGTGAAAAGTGCATTCCTGCATGGGGAGTTGCAGGAGAATGTATACGTTGATCAGCCACAAGGGTTTGAGAAGAGAGGAAGTGAAGAGAAGGTCTACAGGTTGAAAAAGACCCTCTATGGATTAAAGCAAGCTCCACGGGCCTGGTTTAGCAAGATAGAGAGTTACATCATCAGGGAAGGATTTGAGAAAAATTACTCAGAGCACACGCTATTTGTCAAAACAGAGAAGGAACGTCAGATCCTCATCGTTAGCTTATATGTTGACGACTTGATCTTTACAGGAAACTGTGAGAAGCTGATTAATGGGTTCAAGGAGTCGATGAAGAGGAACTTTGACATGACGGATCTAGGCAAGATGAGATACTTCTTGGGTGTTGAAATACTGCAGAGAGACGAAGGTATCTACATTTGCCAAAGAAAGTTTGCTAAGGAAGTGTTAGAAAGGTTTGAGATGAGCTTGTGCAATGGAGTAAACAACCCCATTGTTCCAGGAGTCAAGCTTTCAAAGAAAGGAGGAGGAGCAACGCTTGATACGACTCTCTACAAGCAAATGATCGGAAGCTTGATGTACCTCACTGTCACTAGACCAGACTTGACGTTTGTGGTGGATCTTGCGAGTCGATATATGGAGAATCCCACGGAGGCTCATTTTCAGGTCATCAAACGAGTTCTAAGGTATGTAAAGAACACTACAGATCTTGGTATTATGTACAAGCGAGGAGGAGGAAAAGGGTTCCAGGCTTTTACGGACAGTGACTATGCCGGAGATTTGGATGATCGGAAAAGTACCTCTGGTTATGTGTTCTTACTAGCTGGAGGAGCAGTATCATGGAGCTCAAAGAAGCAATCGATTGTAGCTCTATCCACTACGGAGGCTGAATACATAGCAGCTGTGTTGTGTGCTACACAAGGAGTTTGGATGGCAAGAGTGCTTGGAAAGAGAGGTCAGAGTCTTGAAGATATTGTATCACTATAAAATGTGATAACAGTTCAACCATTCAGCTGTCAAAGAATCCAATTCATCATGGAAGGAGCAAACACATTGAGGTTCGGTTTCATTACTTAAGGGAGCTAACAGGAGAAGGAAAAGTGAAGCTGATTCATTGTGGAACTCAAGATCAGGTCGCAGACATCATGACCAAACCGTTGAAGTTGGAGACATTTGAGAAACTGAAGAGGATGCTTGGTCTCGTTGAGACACCGAAGTAAACTGTTCTTGCTTATAGCAAACAGTTTAGGGAAGGAATTTGTTAGTTTATTTGATTAAGCATTTCATTGTTTGAATAAGGCTCCTAGTTTATAGGAGTAGTAGTTGTTGAATCGTTCTAATCTGTTTCAAGTTAGTAGAAAATCCTCCGAGAATGTAGGAGGTGGAGTAGTGTTTCAGTTGCTTCTTGTAATGGCTATTTAAGTGCCTTATGAATAAGATCAGAGTACGCTTTGGTTCCAAGACCTTTTGTTCTATAGTTAACAGATGGAGCGGCGGATGTGACGAGCTGCTCCATGAACTGGACCATCTCCTCGTAACGCTCCGCCTGCTCGGCGAGCTTCGCCATGTACACGTACTGGTCTCTGCCTAGTGTCGCCGCCATTGGAGAGAGAATGTGAGATTTTTTTTTTTTTTTTTTTTAAGAAAATGGAAAAAGAAAGGGAGAAGAAGAATAAAGAGAAAAAATAATATTTTTCACCCGCACGTTGTTTTAGTCTCCAGTATACGACAATGTTTTTGTTCAAAAACTTTCGTAAAGTTTTTCCCCCAAAAACCATTAAAAACAGCTTCGCAATGAGAAGAAAAAAGTTTTTTTTTTTTTTTTTTTTTAAGAAAATGGAAAAAGAAAGGGAGAAGAAGAATAAAGAGAAAAAATAATATTTTTCACCCGCACGTTGTTTTAGTCTCCAGTATACGACAATGTTTTTGTTCAAAAACTTTCGTAAAGTTAGGCGCGTGCAGTATGTAGGGCCTTTGTATGGGCCTTATGAAGCTAAATACTAAAGCTAGGTTGGTTATCACTTGAATTCCTGAACTATATTAGACATTTTCATCTTTTACAATTCCAAACAGAAAGTGATTAGATTAATTTTTTTTCAATTTTGTTGTGAGTGCCATTAATTCTTTTAGATATATAGTATAGATATGAGATAAAATTATTAAATGAGCATAAATAGTATTTCAAAAAATATTGTAAATTATATCATAGTTTCATAATTTAATGAAATTGATTTGTTTCAAATATTCGATATTTGTTTATTTATTGGGTGGAAAGTAACCGTATCAATCATAAAACGTATGATGTTTATTGTTTAAAAAGACTAAATCTTAGATGTCAAAGTAACATAATAATAACTAACTCTAATGTGGTAAAATAGTATGTAGAATATTCAAATATATATGACAAACCTTTTAACACAAAAAGTTTGTGGGAAATGTGCTTTCAATTCTATAAGAGAAAAAGTATAAAACGTAAAAGTAAGAAATGAAAGATAAAATAATAATAAAAAATAACTAAATATGATAGTGTTAATCTAAAGAATCCAAGAGCACATTAATTAACAATATTTAGAGACCATATATGAAAACAAAACACTATATTTACACCAAACCAAATCCAAAACCTTTCAATTAAGCAACAATAATAAGACACTTGTTAGTGTACAACCAACTTGTTATAGACTTATAGTGAAAGACAATTTTCTAAAAATCTTCTTCTCTTTTTAATCCTCTGTTTTTCCTTTTCTTGCTTAACGATCAAGGGCTGATTCTGTTCTTCTTCTCCTCCGTAGACGTAAGCATGACATTAGTTTGAAAATATAAGTTTCATTTTACTGAGGCACTTCTTTTTCACTTTTCACATTTGCGTCTCTCGTCGTGTAAGAAACTGAAAGGTTTTCGAAACACTGAAAGGATATGATTTTTATTTTAAGTTTTTTTTTTCTCCATGCACTTGGATTAACAGATTATTATTTAAATGAAATGTTTATATTGTGTTTAGTTTGATGTCTTTGATCTGTCTAATAACAATAATCTATTTTGGTATTGTTTTTAACTTCAGGGGAAAAGTTGAAGCTGAAGAATAATGTCTAAGAAAGGTTCCCGAATTAAAAGCTTAAAGGAGTTTGGTTCAAAGGTTCATTGTGCAGATCATTTGTCTGACTCAGCATCGAGCACTGAAACTTCACATGTACCCTCTCTCTCAAAGATTATGATTTACCTGATAAATTTGTTTACAGGAAGCCAAAAACGTTGGTGTGCAGGACAATAAATCTTCTTATAACGAGTGTGAGCCTCTACATATACGTAACTCAGAACCAAAAAGAAAAAACGCTGAGGTTAAAACTCCAGGGACATTGCCTTCCCGTTTTCCAGAGTTCCATGCAAGGTGAGTGAGTTTTTAAAAGTCTCTTTATCCACTACAAAATTTAGAAATCACTCAATTCCTTTTTTGCATTCTATGTTATATGTTATAGTGAGCAAGGTCCATGGTCTGCAATGATTTGCTATGAAGCCTGCGTACGGCTATGTCTTCATTCGTTGGCAGAAGATAGTGACATCGAGGCTTCATACTTCCTCAAAAACGATTGCGTTTTACTCCGAAATGCATTTGGGTGAGACATGTTTTGGTATACATGTTTTGTTGTGATCTTTGTGCACTGACCCCTCTTGTTTTAATGTTAAAAAACAAAATATATAGTTTGCAGAGTTTCTTGCTTCAATCCGAAGAAGAACTACTTGGAGATAGACCTTCTAATTTGGTTACTGATACAAATCCTCAAAAATCCAAAAAAATTGTTGGAAAGATTAAACTCCAAGGTTTATTCTCCTCTCTCTTTCTCTTGTCCATCACATATTGTTGAAACAGATAACTAAAGTGTGTAGTCTTTACAGTTGGTAAGATCAAAATGGAATCAGATCCACAACCTGGTTACGGTACTATTCCATCACTGAAGCATGAAGTTATTAGTCAGCAACTCGAGGAGCTGAATGCTACTTTGTATTCTGGATGGAAAGCAGTGAAGAGAGTTCATGTCGCTCCCCAAGTTACTCCAAAAGGTTCGATTTCAAGTAAAAGTCTTGAGTATATGCGTGCATGTGCTCACTACCTCAAAGAGGTCTCAAAAGTCCTCCGAAAAGAATTTGTTACATCTCACGGTAGACCAAGTTCTCTCGAAGCATCACAAGGTATACTACCCCGTTGCATTTTACTTGTATCTTTTACGGTTTAACCTACCAATATAAAACATTGTTTTGCTTTCAGAAAAGTTTTCATGTTGTATGAAGCTGAAGAGCTCTATCGAGGAAGATCAAGTTAAAACACAACCTGGATCAGGAGAAACATTTTTCTTGTACGTCTCCTTGCACATTTTTTTTTTGAATACCATAAGGTTCTGAGCCGAATCCCGTAATCCCTCAGACCAAAAACCACAACATATAATATTAGTTTTGTCCCAAGCGTAACTCCTTATACATTCATGGTTCCCTTTTCTGTATAGCTGTAGTTAAGGTAAGGTTTCTATTCTGTTGTAGCTTACCAGATAGTATCGGTGATGATTTGATTGTTGAAGTTCGCGATTCCAAGGGGAAGTTTTGTGGTCGTGTCTTAGCTCAACTAGCAGCTATAGTTGAAGAACCGGTGAGATACATTCCACTTATGTTGTTGTGTCTACAAGATGAATTGTTCTAATAATCTAAAGTTCTGGCTGTTTTACCAGAGCGAGAAGCTTAAATGGTGGGCAATATATCATGAACCAGAGCATGAACGTATTGGGAGAATCCAACTTCATATAAACTACTTAAGCACCTTAGATGAAAAAACTAAGGTACATGATTTTTTACCTGCTTTTTTTAACCTTCTGAACTTTTGTGATACTGATCTTTTCTTACTTTCATGTTTAGTGTGGGTTGGTTGCAGAAACTTCAGCGTATGACTTGGTCTTGGAAGTGGCTATGAAAGCCGAACAGTTTCAGAGCCAAAACCTCGTGATTAAAGGGCCATGGCATTGGATGGTAACTCAGTTTGCCTCCCTTTACGGCATTTCTGATGCATATACAAAACTAAGGTAACTTAGCAACCATAAGACCAAAAGTTTTTATGCAATGAAATCATTTTTTTTTAACGCCGTATAATTATATTACAAATTATGAAAAATATTACAAGACGATTCTAGACTTTTCATTATCTGCAGATATCTTTCATATGTCATGGATGTTGCCTCGCCTACTAAGTACTGCATTGATCTGATATATGATTTTCTGTGCCCTGTTATAATGAAAGAGAACTATAAAGCTACATTGAGTCATCAAGAGGTAGTTTTTTTTTTTAATTCATTTTCTTCTATAGATCATGTTTCAGTTTTCAATTATCTCACTCTCCTTTCTTGGTGCATTCTGGCAGAATCGAATGCTTGCAGAGATTGATGAAAAAGTCCAGCATATTCTTGCTTTGATATTCGAGAATTATAAATCTCTAGATGAATCTTGTTTCTCTGGAATCAAACATGTTTTTGAGCCTCCTACAGGCACTCCTGCACCCGCTATAACATCAGCTATCAAGCTTTACGGTCTTCTCAACAACTTGTTAAGCCAAGAGGCACAACTAAGCCTTTGCAGATACTTTCAGGTATCAAACACACACACATACACACAATCTCTCTATCTACTTGCTCCTATCGTTTATTCCGATGCGTTATTATATGGCATTACAGGCTGCTTTAAAGAAAAGATCAAGAATATACTTCTTAGAAACAAATGACACACTTGACAAAGGCATTGAGGATGTCACTTCTTATCAAAAGTTGAAGTCTTTAGTTCTTAGACTTAAGAAGGAAATCTCCACTGATATAGCCATCCATAAGAGCAATGTGCTCCCAAGGTTTCTCTAAGTTTCATACACACAAACATTTACATGAATATTATAGTGGAACTCTCTATATATTGATATTATTTCTGTGAAAACAAACAGGTTTATAGACCTCCCAGATCTTTCAGCAGCAATATATAGGACTGATCTACTCAAAATACTAATCGAATATCTTATCACTTGGCCTCCTCCTTCACCATCTCCTCAAGTTGTAGACCTTGTCATTACAACTGCCGACTTTGAAGCCGATCTCACGCGTTGGAAACTAAAGTAACATTTTCTATTGCTAATTTACTGAGAGTTTTTAACTTCAATGTTACTGATATTCACTTTTATCGGCATTGCATGGCAGTCCCAATCAAAGGTGGCTTTAATGCAAGAGAGCTTTTCCATTCATATATTACTAGTTGGATGGAAGAGAAAAGAAGTGCTCTATATGAGTTCTGCAAGTCAGAAACGGTAACTCATCTTGCAACAAACAAGTTCTCTACTTCTCTCTAGAATGCACAACTTGGAAAATGTTTTTAAATTGATAATCAGGGAAAAGCATGTAGTGAGATTCAAGGCCTGACCTCACCTTTTGTCGATGATATGTATGAGTTACTCAAGGTGACACTCGATGAATATAATATCATCATCAGGTGTTGGCCAGAATATGGAGTATCCTTGGAGGAAGTAAGTAGAAAACACAAACAAAACAAAACAAAAACCATAAGACCGTTGCTTCATGAATCAGAAGACTAATATTGATTTTTTCTTTATGGAAAGGTTGTTGTGGATACAGAGAGGGCAATGGTTGAAGCGTTGGAGAGGCAGTTTTATGAAATTTTAAATCCTTTAAAGGATAGCAAGATATCTGCATTGAAATACGTTCAGAGCAGGGATGTTAAAATGGGCTTGTCCTACCCATTTACGTCCAAGCCCGTTTAATTTTCGCGTCCATATAAAGTCCATTTATTTAACAATATTAAACGGGCTTCGTCGGGTTTGTCCACTTGTGTCCATTTAATAAACGGGTTTTGATAAAAATAACTGGACAGCCCATTAAGTTCATTTAATTTTTTTTTCTCTTCAACCTAATCTATCGTCGTCGTTCTTCCTCCTTCTTCACCTCCTTGGCTCTTTGCCTCCTTACGAAAGATCAAACTGCTCCAAATGAGTTTCTGATTCGAATCATGAAGCTTCTAGGGTTTCGATTTGTCTTCTAGAGTCGTTGTTCTTCACCTCCTTGCCTCCTTTCATCTCGTCACGAGATTCCCGAGATTCCCGTGTCTTCTACTTCTTCTTCTTCACTCTCTCCAGCTCGTGTTTCCTCGTATCATACAATCAAGGTTCGTTTCAAACTGATTTCATAAGTGTTCTTTCAATTAATTTGTGGGTTTGTTTAAAAATGGTTTGATTTGTGAACAGGTTTCACGAACATATGCAAAGGAGTCTCAAAAATTGCAACCAAAGCTGAGATTATAAGAGCGATCATTTGACTACAATATGTGAATGGAAACAAGAACACAACCGATAACCAACATGATTAACTATGTTTTGTATGAACATCTTCTTCGCTGTGACCGTGTGAGTTAGCTTCTATGGGTTTTGTCAAGTTTTTCGTTAGCTAAAGAGTCATTGTGTAGACAAATACTATAAAGATGTATTTGGACAGAAGACTCGTATTGTAGACATATACTTTCGTTAATCCAAGACTAGTGAAGCTTTTTTACTTTGTATCCATACGCTATGCTTTATTTGTTCCTGTTTTTGAATGGTTGCCAACTTACCATCTTCTCTCAAATTTTGATAGTCCCTTGCAGCCACTAATAATTAAATATGTTTCTTTCTTTTTTTGCAGAGATGGACTATGATACTGTGCACACAATGGCGCTTCTTGAAGCTCAACGTGAATACATGGACATGAATGATGAAGATGCTGAATTTGATATAGATGAAGAAATGGCAGAAACAGAAACAGAAGCAGAAGCAGAAGTTCAGTGTGAACCACAAGCCACTGCATCAACACAAGCAGCGAAACCTCAACGTAAGCGTCGAAAAACCTCACTTGTTTGGAAAGATTTTGTACTAGTGGGGGTAGAAGAGGATGGAAAAGAAAGCAAGTAATTATGGAGTGGAGTCTTCAGCATCAAAAGATTGATATGTTTGCTGGAACAAAGGTACATAGTTTTCTGGTTCTGTTTTACATCAGTTTATAATTTTTTTGATGAAAATATATAATATGTTATGTTTTGAACATGGACAGATCCTGGTAGACGTTCAAGAAGGAAAATAGTAACTTATGGACACTTAGTGTGAAGTGTGAACTTTATTTTTCAATTATGTTGTGACTGTGATTTGTAAACTTTGAATTTTTAGTTGAAGCAAAACAATGTAAGGTTCTGGATTCATATTTTATTTGACAGGTATTTAACAGGTTTCATCGAAAAGAAATGCTATGATATAAATAGATCATGTTCATTTTTTTTTAAGTAAACGGGCTTGAAACGGGTTTGAAACGAATTTAGTGTTAAATGGGCTTCACATAAATGGGTCTGATTTAAACGGGCTTTAAATGGACATCTATTAAACGGGTTTGGACGTAAACGGGCTTGGACGTAAATGGGCCGGTAAGCCCGTTTTAACATCCCTAGTTCAGAGATTGACCAAGAAAGGCACATACTCTGTTCCAAAAGAGGTATGCTTCCTTCTGTTTTAATACTCTTTAAGTTTCGTTTAGAGAAAACCTGAAGAAAAAACATGTTTTCAGCTTGGAGTCTTTCTAAATTCAATGAAAAGAGTGCTTGACAAGTTACGATCGAATATAGAGGAACGTTTCGAGGAGTGGAACTCTTATCTATCTGATAAAAAGAAGAGAGTTTTGGGAGAGAAGCTGAGAGAAGTGACTGTACTGTTAAAAGCCAAGTTCAGAAGCTATACACAAGCGCTCGTGGAGAAGCTTGTTGAGAATGTTGGTTACTCATTTCTGAACTTTTAGTTTCTGAGTATTTGTATTCTCAGAATCATTAACTTTATGTTTAACAGATAAGTATGCAAAGGCACATGAAAATGAATCACATCATACACGACTTGAAGGATACAACAACGGAACCAGATGTTAGAAACAGAATGCAGAGTTTGAAAGATTTAGCGGACAAGACCATGGAACAACTGCATTGTGTTTTGTCGTTGGATGTGTTTGTCTTAATATGCAAAGGAATATGGGATGCAATGGGACAGGTTAGGAAGGCATAACCGTTTGGTTCTTGCGACTTGATCACTGTTCTTATCATTTTACTAACTTTTTTCGCAGGACGTGATTCGTCCTTTGACAGATAAGAAAGATAGCGTGACTTGGCACAAAGGCCTCACACTCGCAGTTTCTGTAACTAAAACTCAACTTTTCCGACAAATGTCTATTTTGGATTCTTATCTTGTTGATTTGCAGGTTTTAGATGAGATATTTGAGGACAAGATGCAAAGCTTGCTTGGTGACTCGGTAAAGGGAATGGATTTGGAGGCACCGAGATCGATAATGGAGCTACGATCTATGATCTCTGAAGATAAGAAAGGATACTAATACTGAGAGAGAAACAGTTTGTTATCTAGCCGCTCTCTCAGACACGAACATCGAGGAGACCTTGCGATTCACGATCTCCGGCGCCGGTGAGGCTCTTTATCGCCGGCGCTGGCCACCATCTCTTCTCTGCTCTCTGCTCTTCACGCTACTGCTTTATTTTTGCTCTGCTTTGTTTCTCTTCATGTTCTGTGAAAGAAGGAGATCCCGACGAAGCACGCGACGAGGACCATCGATCTGGTTCTCCGTTCTCGTCCTCTTGGTGTCTCTTCCCTATCGTTTGTTCTGTTCACCAGCAATGAGTCGGGAGGACTCTCCCACCGCTGTTGTGCTTTGTTTATAGAGGGTAATCTCCGTTGAACCCATGTGTTACCACTGACGAACAAGTCACACGGAAGGCTTTGTCCAAGCTCTTCAATCTGCCATGGAGCATCATGTTCATCACTTGTGCTCTCCCTTTCTTCAACAAGGAAAATCTGAGTCCAAAATCTTCTCGGGTTTTGCTTCCCCCCAGTTCCAGCACCAGATCCGTAGCATCCTCTGACCAGATCCGAGTTTGTTTGGCAAACTTATACCGTCCTTGACAACCTTACAACCATGTCTTCATCTGTTTGTGAATCTGATGTCCGATGTAGGTGGGAATCCACTCCGGCGTCTAGCTCTGAGCCATTTGTTTGTGAATCTGGTGACCGATGTAGGTGGGAATCCACTCCGGCGTCCAGCTCTGAGCCATCAAAAACTAGTAAGGTCATGTTATCTGCGCACAACTTCCATCTCTCCCTCTGTTGCGGAGAGTATTTCACTACCATATCTCTTTTCTATGAATGGAACAAATTTCTCGGATTCTTTTTCGAGCTTTAGTTTCAGTTTACTCACCGGTTTGTTACCTTGTGGAGCGGTCTGTACGGGACCTGAAGGTGCAATCGAGACTACTTCGGTTTTTCTTGTTGGTGAGAACTGTCTCTCAACGTCACTTGTGACTATCTCTAAGCTGTCCGACTTTGTCGTGAAAGCTTCCCCGGCGCATTCAAGCATCGTCTCGAATTCGCTGTCCTCTTCGGTTGAAGACTTATCTCGTTTAGCTTATTTATTTGTTGCATTTTATGCTTATGGACAAAGAAGATGGATGATTCCCTCTTTTTGTTGTATGGAAAAAGATTGAGTTTTTAATGAAAGTAAGTTTGTGTTTCAAAAAAAAAAACAGTTTGTTATCTTTGGGGTAGTTAAAAAGAAACAAACTGTTATTTTTGAGTTTTTTTTTTTTTTTTGCTTAATAAAATGTGTAGACAGAAGAAATATAAATATGATAAGCAAATTCATCAATGTTGGCATAACAAAAAGATTTCGTCGCCTGAGAGATTCGAACTCTCGCGGGGAAACCCCATGTACTTAGCAGGCACACGCCTTAACCACTCGGCCAAAGCGACGTTTTGAAGGTTCTTGTGTTATCCTGAACTTATTTTATTTATTGCTTGTTAGATGTATCAGGTATGGTTTTGAACTTTGAAGTAACGTAAGTATGTTGTTAGCCACAGTTTTAAGTTTCTGTAACTTTTGTGTTTCATTTATATTATATAAGATCAATCTACGGTATTCAAGCAGGAGACAAATCATCTTCGTGAAAACTTCCGTATTAATTTAGACATTGCATTAAACTTAATGTAGTAGTAACCTGGATAACTTCAAATAATCACCAAGGAACTAAAGAAAAAGAAAGACTTAAAAGTGTAACAAAGAGAAGTACAATGAAAGAAACACAAGAGAAGAAAATCAGTTGAAGAGCTACTGGTCTCCTCTCTATTCCTTCTTAGATTTGGAGAGAGCTCTCTTACGCTGACCAAGCATGTACCTGTACATGTGTGGACTACCTGCAACAGCTCAACAAACCCCATTTCCAAACAAAGTTAGTTAGGGATCAGAACTGAACAGATTGGTGAGATATGATGTAAGAAAAGGTCAAATGAGGCTGTGCCTGGTACATAGATTGCGAGGACGAGTATTGTTGCATAGAAGAAGTCGAATGAGAAGTTCAATGTGTTAGGCATCCTAGCGCTGTACATCTCAGACGTCTGCATAAAGAAAAAAAAAAGTAAATGACCATTCAGAAATCAACTATATACATTAAAAGTCCAAAACTTTATCATACGTAGCATCAAAGTCCAGTCCATCTATGTGAAGAGAGTTACAAGGCTAAGAATTCACATGAGGGTGTTGGTTGTGTTACCTTGATGTGTGGTAACGCAAGGTAGATAAGACCTACTTCACTGGTGATACCGGTCGGGTATAGCACTAAAAAGCTACTGTATCTGAACATATTGAACAAAAGAGACAAAAACAAACGAGATCGGGTTTGTTTATTTATCAATGGTCAAGACAGAAGTATATATGGATTGAATACCTGAGCCACAAGTGCCACGAAGGTGCAAAGCCTAGAGCTTCCTTAAGACCAAAGAAGGAGTAACGAATGATCTGCAATATCAATCATTCAAGCATTTAGACCAAACATGTTAACTAAAGCACATGCAGAGTTCACCGATATGGAGTAAAGAGCAAAACTGATCTTTAAGGCGCAATTTTTATTTAAGTCATGCCTACGTCTAATATTAACAGCTAGGTAATAAGCAAGATAGAGTCACTAGGTCTGTGCGTCAATACATGTGACAAGGAACTTCCAAAGCAATGTTCAAACATTTCAGATTCAAGACAAACTATGAAGCTGGTTTAATCTATCTTACTAAGAGTGATCTTCAATGGTTGATTCAACAAAAAAAAAACACCAAAAGGAGGACTAGAAAAATGAATCACCTCCGTGATAGACCAGCTTATGACCAGTGACGCAACAAGAAAATGTGATTGGACCTGAAAATTAAATATACAACAGAGTTCAAAAGATCAAATGATGAAAAGATTGCAAAGATCTAAGAGATATAGTTAACTCATGGTGCTAAGTGCTAACAACCTCTGGAAAGCTGTAAAGGATGCCCCAAGTGAGAAACAGCCTTGAACCAATCTGTGGCAGAGTTGCAGAAACAGGTGATCTGACCAAACCTATTCGAGTTTAAAACACACAACAGAACACAAACCAGTCAATTCATCATCTTCAGATTTTGACCAAGATGGTGTTAGTGCAAAGTTTGAAACTAGTGTAATGGATCAGATCACTCACCTACTAATCCATGAAAAATCTGTTTGAAACATCAAGACAAAAAAAAGGGAATCAATCAGTTGCTACAAATGTTTGTATCCAGACAAATATTTTCATGACAGTCATACTTACCTCAAGAACGGCGGCAGTCTGAGCAAGCTGGAGAGGCTTCTCCACAGCGTCATAGACATTTTCATGTCCAGTTTCCTTCAACGTCTTCACGGCAAAGTACAAAACCTGAGCCCTAAAAACACCAAAACGTCACACAAAACAGTTTCAATCAGCTCCGAGAGAATAAAGAAGAGTAAAGAGGGAGGCGACTTCGACTTACCATCCAGCAAAGACGATCCAGTTGTAGAGAGTGAGGTACACTCGACGGATGATGGATAGAAACGTCGCCATTGAAAGTGGAGAATAGAGATAGCAACTAAAGCTAGAAAGAGACTATATTTATGGCGGAGAGATCGGAAGTGAATGCATTTATGAACATATAATCAATAGAGACCGGTGAGCTACTTCTCAACCGTTATTTTTGGATATTTATGATTTTGACCCTTTACTTTCGACCAACTATCTAAAAACCACCCTTATATTAAATATACCAATTTATCACCCCCAGCTTCTAGAAATTGTGGAGGGTAAATCATTCAATTCAACAATCAATAGCATTACAACAGAGTGTGTGTGTATACAAAATGAAAAATCATTTTCTTTCCATCTCATTGTTTTCACTATAAGCAGCAGCACCACTTGAGCTTGTCTGAGACTGCCCATCTTTCTGCTCCTTTTCAGCCACCAATGTGGTGCCATTTCCAGATCTCCGAGCAGCACCGGTGAGTTCTTTACCATCTGTTGTTTCCGTGGGAGGAGAAGAATGCATCTCTTCCTCTATCGGAAGTGTTCTCTTTGATCCCTCTAGCGCAACACCCAACACTATATTCTCTTCCAAGGACATTGGTGACGTTGAGCCATCTGTTTCCTTCTGAGTATCGTTCTTTGGTGTGGCACCACCACTTCTCTTGGCCTTTCCTGAAGCTTCTGTTGTATCTTTTGCGATGGTAGCCGGTTTAGAGACCGGTTTGGTTCCTGGCTTATCGTCAGGTACCTTGTTGGTATCAGATTCTCCAGCTTTCACGTTTGCCTTTGGGTCTGGAGAAGTTGGTGTTTCTTTGGTTTTTGGACTGGAAGGAGCCTTGTTTTCTTGCTCTGCGGTTGTTGGTTTTGATGCACGGTTTTGAGATTTGGATTTGTCTTCTCCGTTGATTTTGTATGAGGGCTCGATAAGCATCAAAGGACGCCTAGAAGCAACGCCTCCAGGACCGTACATTGATTCTCCAAATGGTGCGTTCTCCATGTCTGCGTCTGTGTACATCTTTCGGATTGTTCGAATTGGTGTAGCTAGACGTGCTCGGTGATGGCTTATGACTCTAAGCAGGTCCAACAATATAGCTTCCTGTTTCGCAAAGAGTGTTAACACTTGAAGCCAATCCAAGAAAATGAATAGGTAGAGGATAATATGAAAGACTAAGAACTTACTTTTACACACAAGTATTCTTCGAAATGGGACGTCTTCACAAAACAAGAGATTAGTATCTGTAAAACCGAAAATCAGATGTCAGAATCTGAAATATATCTGATCTTTACTTCAAGATGGGTGCAAAAGAAGAAACAGGCATTGAAGTCTAACCACTAGGGCCTGGTTTTCTGGATTGACATTCTCCAAGAATATCCTTCTGTGTAACCTCTGCTGCTCAACTTGAGGATTCTTTGCCAGCACTTTCCGCATGTCAGCTACAATATTCTGTTTGGACAAGTTCAAAACAATGATAACCTATAAAGAAACTTCATGACTGGCTGTTAACCATATAAGAGTTAGGAAACGCACATTTATTTTGTTAACATCCAAGTGACTGATGGCTAGGTGGGTTTTGATACGCCAATGAGTTTTCTGAGTAAGGTTTCTCACGACATTGACTGTGAACTTATGGTTTGGGATGTGGATTGCCTCCCGGTCTTCACCTCTTATGATCGTTGGTGACCACCAACCAACATGCTGTAAATTCATTGCAACAAAACCATTTGAGGAAGTTACTTGGCTAGTCTTAAGGAAATGTTCAGGCATAGGAAGGACGTGAGGAAAATATTCACGATATGTAAGCTAGAAGATTATGATACCAACCTCCACAGTACCCGAAACTTCATAACCTTCAATCTTTGTCTGAATCCACTCATTCAGAACAAATGGCCGGGTTGCGTGAATCATAACACTTGAAAGAAAGTTCGTCAAAATCTGGAACCGCAAAAACTCAGGTTTAATGAAATATCTTTTCATAAGAAGAGAAAGTTATTACTAAGGGGGCCGTGACTATTCCGAAGAAACTAATAATCAGAATGCAATCCAAGTATCACCTCTCGGCCGGCAAGAGTAATCAAAACTGTCCCAAGACCTCCAGCAGTGAGCCATTTTTGTGTAGAGAAGCCCAGCAACTCCATGAAGAGTGAAACAGCAGCAACCCACACAGCAGAATATACTGCTTTCCCAGCAAATTGAAATCCCATCTGTTCCATTCCAAGTGAAAATTAGCAAACCGCATTGAGAAACCAGTTATATTTCTGATCTTGGAAGCAGAAACTTTCAGTAACAACGCCAGACCAAACATTCTCATAAGAATAACTCTACAGATATTTAAGTTAATTAAGCATATTCTTATGAGTTCTACATTACATACATTTCTTGTATCGTTTGGGTCACTTGTTTCAGAGAAGAGCTTCTGTGTTTGTTGGATAAGACTGCATGGAAACATCTAACCAGAATTAGAAATCATGAGCTGACCACATAACAATTTCACGTGAAAAATCCACTAAAGATAGAATCATACGATGAAAATACGAGGTATAACACGCTTACCTCGATATGCAGTAGGCAAATGCAAGTACTGTTGCCAATGACCTAACGAAATTCAGAAGCCTATCTTTTACAATTTTGCTAGCTTCGGTAGGAAGAACAATGGGATCTAATGCCCTGTATGAGTAATTGTCAGCAGATATATCAAAGCACTTCAACTGAGTATATCACCAAAAAATCTTAATAATGAACCTCAAGAGTCCCGAAGAACTCCTTGATAGATATACCTGCAGATGAAAAGAGCTCCTGACCATAATAGCAGAGGCTGAACATATGAAGTCATAATATGGTAGGTACCACTCTTTTTCCATCCGTTATCATTCTTCTGCAGTGTTTTAAAGGTAAAGTTTCTATTATATACAAGTAGCACCATTAATTTAAACTAAGGCAGCACTGAAGAAAAAACACATATGAACTTGAAATGGCTGCACCTACATTGAGTAATAGGTTTCTTCCTTGGCGAACAAGAGGTACTAAGCCCCACAGAGAGAAAATAAGAAGAGCAACCGCTGGAACCAACTTATATACAAGAGGGAATTGTTGTAATAACCTGTGTGACCTGAAAACCACGGAGTGCAAATATTTACAGAGTTTAATAAAAAGGAATGAGAAGTAACATAAACATAACCCCCTTCTAAGATTTCCCATCAAAAGTATTACAACTTCCCTAAGGGGAACCATAGCAATGACAAAGCATGTTCAGTTACTTTCGAAACTTCTTTGAGTAGAATTAAATTTATTTATTGTGAGTCAGATGCTTCGAGACTACTATGCAAACTTGAAACCCACAGAGGTTAACTATTAAAAGCTGTGAAAAGTTCAAGTGGTCATTCTGAAAATGATTATAAAAAAAAAAGAAGTCTTACTTTGCTAGCACCAAAGTGGCAGCTTTAATAGCAGGTTCAATGACGTTGCCTCCTGCTGAAAAAGCATGACACCTGAAAGTGGTGGTTCTGCATGGTACTGAACAAATAGGCCTACGAAGGTAATCCGACAGCAAAATGTTCCTGAATCCATGTTGCCCCAACTGTACACAGAAAAATATTACGTTATTTAAACATCAGCAAACCAAGTTAAATGAATAAATTAAGCTAATTCTTTAGATATTACCGGAGAATCTAATAAGAGAGGACCCTTTGATACATGCGGCATCCTTCGCACAGCACTCTAAGAACAAAGCACATAAATAAAACGACAAAGGGGGGAGAAACAAATTCGAGGGCTAAAATGGAAGAGAAGATACATTATCTGGCTTATAGCACCACTGGTTTCTAACAAGACCGAAGCCATGGGAAAGCTGCAATGAACCATAGAGGGACATATTCTGAGAAAGAGTCAAGGTGTTAGCTAGCAGGCGTTAGTAGCACCGATCATAAGCCGTGCAGCCACTACGGAAAAGAAACTAACGAATGCCAACACGAACCCTGCACTATAGAAACAACCAATGTTGCATGATTCAGATTCAGCAAACAGAGAGTTCCAATGAAAGTACTATTAAGAATTGTATTAACCATAACTTGGATAAAAAAAAAATGTGTATCACAATCCAAACTAAGTAGCTATAATGAGCTTACATCAGCTAACTATCTCATCATCTACAGGAAACATCCAATATGAAACCAAGCCGCCAATAATTTTGAGGAGGAAAGGAATCGAATTTCAATTAAAAACGAAGCATCATCGATTCACACTTATAGACAGGCTGAAAGATAAAGTTAAAGCAAATACGAATTCAATTTCGAAGCTACAAAGAGACGATAAGGAAACATGAAGCTATCTCTACAGAAGAAAAAAACGTACCTCAGAATTAAAAAAAAAAAAAAAAATCAAGGGTTTGAAGCTTCTTTCTTCAAGGAGCTTCTCGGAAGAGAGAGAGAGAGATTCGCGCAGACAGAGAATACGGTGACGTTTCGTAATAAGCAACGTGTTGGGGTAAAAGTGGTGATCAACACGCCACGTGTTTCGACACGTCAGTCTATTGCGGCGAATTGATTCGTGTATATGAGAAAGATGCTCCCGCATCAACGGTATTGTGCCTTTTTTTTCCCACCAAACGCGTGTAGTTTATTTATGGGCTCATATTGGGCTTTTGGACTATATTCAGACCCAATATTGCTTGCGTTTTTAAATAGCAACTTCACCATTAATGGAAACCATTTTCTGGCGCCGAATCTTCCTCTTCACCATTCTTTTATCAACAAAAAAGGAAACAAAACACCTCTCTTTTGCTTTTCTTGAACAGAATTCTTAAAAAAACAATATATTGAAGTAAATATGAGATCGTCTTCAATGTATTGATTTAAAAACAATAACAAAAAAAAAGGTTAAGAGAATAAAAAATGTTAAGAAGAGCTGCGAGCAATGCGTATTCATGGTGGTGGGCAAGCCACGTCCGAACCAAACAATCCAAATGGCTCGACGAAAACCTCCAAGGTAAACATTCTGATTACGTCTATTCACATCTTTAACGTTTCACAATTGTTTTTTTCTTAAAACTGTTATATATATTTAGATATTGAGGAGAAGGTGCAATACGCACTTAAGCTATTGGAAGACGAAGGTGACTCCTTCGCAAAGCGTGCTGAAATGTATTACAAGAGAAGACCCGAACTAATCAGTTTCGTGGAAGAATCGTTCAAGGCTTACCGCGCTTTAGCTGAACGCTACGATCACATCTCCAAGGAGCTTCAAAACGCAAACACGACCATCGCATCCGTTTTCCCCGACCAAGTCCCCGAGTTCGCCATGAACGAAGACGATTACTCAGCTGTCTCTCCTAGAAGCCGTAAAACGCAGACAGACGCGATGTTGTCCTCGAATAAGAATGTTCCAAAGGTTCCTAACTTGCCTATGAAAGACTCTGAGGCAACAAAGATGTTTAAGTCAAGGCTAGCTAACAACAAAGAACATGGTGGTGAGTTGTCTGAAGTTGTTGTTAACAAGTCCGGTCTGAGCAAAACCGAGGCGGTCGAAGAGATTGATAAGTTGCAGAAAGAGATTCTTGTTTTGCAAACCGAGAAAGAGTTTGTGAAGAGCTCGTATGAGAACGCGCTTGCGAAATATTGGGAGATTGAGAATCGTATCATGGAGATACAAAGGAGGGTTTGTGCTTTGCAAGACGAGTTTGATGAAGGTGCTGTTGTTATAGAAGATAAAGAAGCTCAGGTTCTGATGTCAAACACAGCTCTCAAATCATGCCAAGAGAAGTTGGATGAGCTGAGAGAGAAACATGAGGAGAATGTGAAAGAAACTGAGATCATAAGAAAAGAGATAAGTGATTCAAAAGAGGAGATTGATAAACATTCTGATGATGGAACAAGAACTCAAAGAAGTGGAGAAGTGAAAAAGGAAGAGAAGGAGAAAAAGGTAACTGAACATGAGGTGGTGGTGGTGGATGGTTCATGCCTTACCATAACAGATGTTGCTGATAATATAGATGAGCTTGTGAATGATGTGATGAATCTGGAGAGCTTGTTCTCATCTCAAGCAGCTTTGATACAAAGGCTAAGAGAAGAGATTGATGATCTCAAGGCACAGATTGAAGCCCTTAAAGAGAATAATAACTCATCTCAAAGTGATGCTGACATGAGGAAGAGGCTGAGAGAGATGGAGGAAAAGCTGAATGGTATTAATGGTATAGACAAGGCGGTCGAGGAACAGAGTCAGAACATTGAAATACACCTTACAAGAGCACATATTAAACTAACTTTCTTGTCTAACAAGTTAAAGGGCTTAAACCAAGAAGGAGAAGAAGAAGAATCAAAGGATACTAATGTGCCAATCCCAAGTGCAACATCTTTGAATGATACAAAGGAAAACATTGATGATTCAGTTGTGTCTGAAGATGTTGAACCAGCATCTGATGTGGTTATTGCTGAAAAAGAAAATACAGAAAATGAAGTTTTATTATTGTCACCAAAGTCAGGCATTGAAACTGAAGATGAAGTGTTTCTTCAGAAGCTTCTTGCACATGGGATTGAAGGAAGAGAGAAACATCTCTTAACAGAATACACAAAGGTACTTAGAAACTACAAGGAAGTGAAAAAGATGTTAGAAGAAACAGAAACAAGACTCAAGAGCGAAAACACCTTGAAAGACGAACAAGTCAGAGTCTTAAACCATAAACTCAACCTCCTCCTTCAAGGTAAAAATGATGGTGATGGTCTTCAAAAGTCTATAGCCAAGGAACAACAACAGAAAGAGCAATTGTTCATGCTGATTTACAAAGAAGATAATGCGATAAACGCTATAGCTGGACAAAACCATATGTTGTTGTCACCAAAAGAACAGCTGTTTGGAGCAAGAGTTGATGCATTGCTAAGCGAGAACTTGAACTTGCTGGTGAGGTTTAGCAACTCGTTTGGACAGATACAACAGTTTGATACTGGGATCAAGGACCTACAAGTTGAGTTAATGAAAATCATAGACCAAAAGAATCAAGATAAGCCTTCTATAAGATCAAACGTTCGTCCCATATACAAACACCTCAACGAGATACGCACTGAGCTAACCATCTGGCTAGAGAAAAGCTTGCTGCTCAAGGAAGAGATCAACTCGAGAGCTTCAACTCTAAACAACATACAAAACGAAATAACAGAAGCTCTCAAAACAGATTCTGAAGATCCGGAAACGAAGTTTACGATCTACCAAGGAGCTAAGTTCGAAGGCGAGGTTTCGAACATGCAAAAGGAGAACAACAGGATCGCAGAAGAGCTTCAAACGGGTTTGGATCAAGTTGAGAAACTGCAGCGAGAAGCTGATAAGACGCTTGGGAAACTGAGCGAGGAGTTTTCGCTTTCTGAGTCAAAGAACCGTTCCAGTACAAGGTCTACGCAAGATAGCAAAACTAGTATTCCTCTGAGGTCGTTTATCTTTGATGTTAAACCAAAGAAGCAAAGACTATCCTTATTCTCTTGTATCCAACCTTCCATGTCTAAGAAGATGAGGCCTGATTCATAGGTAACTTGAACGTCCTTTTCATGTACTTCTACTACTACATCAATTATGTTTATTATGGATTTAAATCTTTCCTTGCATGGGACTCTTACGTATGTATACTACCTCCAAGATAACTAATCAAACTGAAGTTACTTATGATGAATTTTTATCTACACTTATTCATATGGTTAGACCATCTCCAATGGTGAATTATAATTTTCTTTATATTTTATTTAATTCTGTTATAAAATATTAAATTTACTCTGATGGTAATTTTATTATAAAGTCGAATATAGAGTAAATTTATTTTTAAAATAAAGTAAAAATATAACATTTTTCTATAATTCACTATGTTATAAAGTAATTTTATTATAGAGTAAATTATTGGAACAAATCAACTCTATAATAGAGTTATTTGATTTTATAGTGGAATATATAAAAAATTATGGAGTACTATTTGAGATGATTTTAGTGATTGGTCTAATTTTGAGTTATAAGCATTAATAACATTGGCTGAGCTCGTGGATCACTTTATATTTCCCACTTTTACGATGTGTAATAACCACATAAATAACTTTAGTTTTTACTATTATGACTTTTAAAGAAAGAGACAGAGAAAAAAAACACTTCGGCTATCTATCTACAGCTAGCAGAATCGCGTTAGTCTAAGTTTACACGGCTGTTTTGTTTGACTAATGGATGATTTGTACATCTTCGTCGTGATCTTTGCCGGAAGAAAAAAATAAATTAAACAAATAGATTTATGAGGTTTTGGCACTATTAACTAATCTACTGAACTAGTCATTATCTTTTAGCATATATCTATTATAGTAGTATATTGCTACTTTAACTAGCGACTGTACCAAAATATACTCGCTATTCGATGGTACACATGATACGAATTCTTAAGACGTGTGCAAAGTGCAAGCATCATTACCCCTCAAGTGGGTAAATTACCCATCAAACACGGAGTTACTGTCAGAAATATATTTATTCTTTTATCATACATTTTTTTTTTCCATCTTTTATTTTATTAATGGGTCTAAGCCCATGATCCAACAAAACAAACATAAAACATAAAGCCCGACACAATGGGCCTACATAAACTAAACCCGGGCCTAAAGCACAAGCCCACAAACCAAACGGCTAAACACGCGTCCAACAAAGCTCGCATGCCCGTCCACGTGTTGAAGCCCACCCCTTTCGAGAACACGCGTCACCTGGTCACATCACCGCGACCGGCACCGAGAAAACATCGCCGGCGAAGACGAAACCACCTATAGTTTCGACGGAGCACGCCGGAAACTGAGACCATCTCACCCATCTGTTTCGCCTGGACTCTTCAACGGAGAGCTACATCGAGACTAACTCGAGAAGAACTACGCCGGAGTCAGAGAAACGACGCGACCAAACTCCACCATAGAGGCCAAACCGATAAAACTAAAGATCTCCAACCATCGATCTACACTCTAATAAGACATCAATCATCGGAGAAGACGCCGGCGAAAGGACAGTGCTATTAGAGTCACCGCTTTCCCGGGGACGAAAGCCGACGAAACCGGTGCTGTAGAGCCACCGTTTCCCGGAAACAAAGCTGGCGATAGCGGTGTAGAAGAATCACCGCTTCCCAGAAACAAGCTTGCTAACCGGAGATGAATTTGGTAGAAGCTCCGGTTGAGATTTCATCTCAATTCTTTCTCTGTGTCTGATTTTTAGAGAGAGGACAGAGCAGAAGGAGAGAGAGAATTCTTTTATCATACATAACACAAGAAGTTAAACGCCAACAATTTATCAGGGAAGAATCAAAAAGTATTTTATTTTAGTCATTCTTTTACAGTTATTGATCATGGTTTTTTAAATAAAATGTCCAGTTTTATCTTATAAAACTAATCTGGAATTTGTTTATAAATGAATCGCTTTGTTTTCCAAACTTTCATGAAAGATCTTTTCATTTTCGTTTTTCATTCTTTTTGTAATTAGTGGTGATGTATGCAAACTTCTAATACTGATCAATGAAATATATTAACCGATGGCTATATACAAATGTTCTAGTTTCTGTATGAGAAGGTGTATCAAATTACAAACGAAACTTTACCATTTAATACTCAATATAATTGTTTCACTAATACAACAACCTAAACAAAATTTGAGTCTTTGCCCCTGCATGTTTGCCTAATACAGCCTAAAAGAAGTAATAGTTTTTGGGGGTAATAGTAGTATTTAAGAAGTAATAGTTTTTGGGGAACAAAAAGAATTAAAGAGAAGTTTAGTTAAGGAGATTAAGACAAAAGATGATAGATTAATAGAAAGGATGACAGGGTCGCACGTGCAACACCGAAATCTTCGAAAATCAAAAGATGCTGCGCACGTGCCTCCTCGGTCAAAGGTCAAAAGCAACTGATACATTAGCACTACTCATTGGACCTCCCAAACTATTTAAACAACACTAATTTAGATTAATCATAATTGTCGCCTTATTTTAATAAATTGTGGGTATCCAAGATAAGGACGATGATTAGGAGAGTTCGTGTTAGTAAAGACCCTTTAATAGACATCCTTTACTTCTATGTATATCTGAACACGACATATTCATTCATGGCTTAATGGCTATATATGAAAGGCTCTAAGGGCAAAGTTAGTAAACGTAATACTCCCTCCGTTTTTTAATATAAATCTTTTTAGAGTTGTGCACATAGATTAAGAAATCATTAATTTTTTATATTTTCTAAAAAAACATCATTAATTATTTACTTAACCACAAATCAACCAATGATAAAATAGAAGGTATATTATTATTATTATCATATAACATTAAGTGTTAATAAATTTTTCATTGAAAATCGAAAACGTCATATAATTTGAAACAAATTTTTTTTTGTAAAACGACTTATATAAAAAATATAAAAAAATGGAGGAAGTATAAAATGTTTGTTTCTACACTGATACATTGCCTTTTGTTTGTGGCTGTATTTTTACTGAATGCACAGATATATTACGTAATGATTTTATAATGGCTGTTTGAATTTATATGGTAATTATGTAGTTTAAGCAGTTTTGGTGCTGTGTCTGGAATCGTTTGTAGTGACTGAACCCAGTTCTGGAATTTAAGGTTCTTAGTATAAGTTGTATTACAAAAAAAGGCAGTTTTTGGTGTTGAATTATTTGTTTTGCTCTTGTGTTGAGTTCTAGTTGTACTGGAAACAAGCAACGCATAAAAATAAGAAAAATTGTATGTTGCTACCAGGTCTATACTAACAATTCCATCGATTCAATTGTATCTTTTAAACGTCTGAATCATGATTGAATATTTATGTATAGGCGATATGTAGTGTATTACAGTCTATTCGCAGTGTGTAAAATCTGTAACATATTAGAGCTTGTGATTAACATAAATCAACAATAAGAAATAACTTGCATATTTTAGACGTCAACTGGTAACATAATTATACGATCACTTATAACATTCATAGCAAAGTATATTGGAGTTTTTAAAAGAAACATTTAACATAAAGTCAGAATGGAATCTATTTCAGTAATATCACTTACAGTATACATAATGAAGAGAATATATTTGGTCATTTTCAGCGAGTACTGAATATACCATTGAAGGAGGTGAAGATATGAATATGATCAATTAATATATACGATATTGATAATATGCAGCAACTTGCGGGTGACAAAATATATCATATAGTATTATATCATGAATCACTCATAAGGGAAAAGAGGGGGATGATGTGGAAGCATGTGTTTATCCTCTCAAGTTGCTAGACTCAGCCACGTGTGACGACGTGGCACTTACAAATTTATATGATTCGCAGGGAGCTAGTATTATATATGTGTTCGGTGTTCCAACAAGATCAATAATATTTACAATGTGTGCATTAGTATACAAACTTCGAACTTTATCGTCAATGGGTAACATTCGATACAAAAGGGGCAGGTGTGACCATCCTCACGTGTGATATCACATGCAATTAAGAGATGTTAAAGCTAAGTCTTCCAGCGCGACAATAGTTAGAGAAAGTAATTTAGAAATCAACCAATTTTTTTTAGTATAAGGACAACAATAAGTGAGGATAAATGTTTAGGTCTGTATATTATAAGTATGTGACCGAATGCATCACCAAAACCTTTTAATGGCTATAATGCCACGTCAGTCTGGCCAGAACCCTAAGGAAAGGCCACGACCCCGACGAATTTTTAAATAAGAACACCCATATGATGATATCCCACAGTTTTGATCAACGTATTCCCTCTTTTTCTTTTTCTTTTCTTTGTGAACCCGGCTTCTACAATTCTTCGTTCGAGTATGAACGACAATATCTGATCACGGTATATGTGTTATATTTGTACGCAATACACTTGGTATTTTCGCGATTGACCATCCATTTTTCAAGCAGCATGGTTTTTAGCATGTTTTAATAATTTGTTCAACCACATATATCATCATTTCATATTTATGGTTTGACAGAATCCCGAAATAATCAAAAAAATAGTTTCGAATGGCATTTCCAACCCCACTTTATTTTTTTTTCTAAAATAGAATTTAGAGTAAAAATGCTTCAATGGTACTCTATTTTCTATTCTATAATAGTGTAAACATATTTTTTACTCTATATATAGAGTAATTTTTTTATTTTTTGTTTATCATTCTATTTTTCACTCGAAAATAGAATATTATTAGAGCAACATCCAACACTATTTTAGAGGAAAAAATAGAGTAACAAAATGTTTATAGCATGATGAACATGTGAGAGTTAAATATTTCGACCACATATATCATCATTTCATATTTATGGTCTGACAGAATCCTGAAATAATCAAGAAAATAGCTTCTAAATATATTTCACCAAATATAACGTTTTGAAGAATTACATGTCAAATTACCCTTCGGCACATTCGCGAGCAGACCAAATCTTAAAGAGCGTGCCAACAATCCATATGATGCTCAACCCTTTGGTCAACGATACTACTCCCCATTGTCGTGTCCGCTGGTCATATATAAAGGGGGTCGACCAAACGTGTGTGTTAACATATCGATGGACCGACTTACACACGTCCATACATCAGAAATAGACATTATTATATTTTTTTTGAACACCCTAAAATAGACATTATTATCTCTATTCCATTCTATTACACTAACAAATGGTGACCAAGCGTATGAACGTTCACTCCCCTCTCATGCATCTGATCTCAGTTTGACCTACCAATAAAAAGATATTCTTCATCTCGACGTATTGTGTACAGTTTTTCGCAAATAGGAATTTTCAACATACGTAGATATTTGTTTTAGATTAAGGGGTAGATATCTGTTTAGATGCTGTATTTAACTTTTTTTATTTTACTAACAATATATTAAAAAGGGAAAATTGTTTTTTAAACCAAAAAAATGATAACTATGTTTCTCTGGGCTAATCTCATATATTTTATGTCTTATTAGACAAATTATTTTCGAAATGACAATAATACTCTTAAAATTGTAATTTTAAATATAATAAATAATGAGTTCGATCAAGCGGGATCGATCGATCCGATATTACAAGGTTGAACGGATCGATCGATCTTGATCATTATGCAGAACAAAAAAAACGCGGAGCATATACTGACCGACCTGGTCCATTTCACTCGATCGGCAAATGTCGATTTCATACAGATCGACCGATCTCGAATTATAGACTGATCGATCCGTGGAAGCATAGATATGAATCATGGTAGAAATAATGTGAAATTTTTGTGAATTTTTTTTGAACAATCTATGGAATATAGAAGACAGATGTGAAAAGAAGGTTACCACTTTTTTTTGTTTTTGTTTTTAAATCGATTTTTTTCAAAATACGAAAGTGAATATTCCCAAATATTTTGTTTCCATATTTTTAAGAACTGATTTCTTATCCGTAGAGTACAGCTAATATGTAGAAATCGGTTTCTACAAGTTTTTAGAATTATAGTAATGTGTAGATTTTGATTTCTACATGTTTTAGATTTACAGTAAATCTGTAAAAGTCAGTTTCTACGTGTTTTAGATTTATATTAATATGTAGATTTTGATTTCTAAAGATTTACGTAGATCATGTATTCTAAACATTGTAGATTCAATGAAAAAAGTGGATTTCGTTTTCTACTTCGTATAATGTCTTTTCTACTTTACTTAGAACATAATCTGAAAATTATGATTTAAATATTTTTAGAACTGAAAAATACCACTAAGTTCATATAGGTATTTTATCAATAGTTATTATTTTTCCAATTTTTTTTTGTTTGTGAAACTATTAGTTAAATTTATTTTCAAAAATATTAAAGAGCATTATAAACAAAAATGACACAAAATAGATATTAGTATAAAAAGACATATTTATATTTTTTTTGCTCTAAAAAACAATTCAGTGTCGAAGATATTTGAGGTTTAATAAAGTGGAAGTATAGGATTCGAAATGCTGTAGATTATTAAATATTGCGACATCAAAACCCTAATCACGTGCCTTAATTGCTGGACCTTCCTTTTTCTCCTTAAACAAATATTTGTATTTGTTTCGTTTTTAACAGAGGAAACCCGCCTCCTCATTTGGCGGATTGTCCCCCACAAGCCTTTTCTTTTTGCTTCTTGATCTCTCAACTTCTTCATAAATCATATTTTAACTACGTATTCCAGTTAAAGTTTTTAATTTTATAGTACTTAGCTCTGGTCTTGTGGATGGGTTTAAGAAATAATAATATTTATAATAAATTATCTATGCAAGAAAATGTTTCTAAACCGCCCCAATATAATTTTACCAGGGATTTGACTGGATTATTTTGACCCAAAAGGTATAGCTAGTATTTGATCTTTTAAAATTATCACTTGGCCTCCTACTCTATTACCCGCTTGAATTTTAATATACCATACTATTTCCATTTCACAAATGTAAAGTGTGACTCATGAGAGGCCTCACATAAATTAAAATATTACTCTTGTATAATGTTTTAGATGTCATATAATACAAGAAAGGTGACTATGTAACTTTCTTTTGTCGCCACACAATGTAACCTATATTTTCCTTTTTCAATATCACTAGAGTTCAAACCAAATGATTTAGAGCATCTCCAACCTCGTGCTATTTTTGTCTCTATACTCTATAATAGGGTAAAATATACTCTAACCTATCTCTATTTTTTCTCTTAAAATAGAAATTGATATTTTTTTCTCTATATTTAGAAGTAAAAACAGCATTCCTCTATAATAGAGGCAAAAATTTTTATTTATAAATTAGTTCTTTAGCTTTTTGTAATTATGATAAAAATATTTATTTATGGAGAAATACAATTTCTTTTTATATATAACAACACAGTTTTTTGTTTACATAATACTCTCTCCGTTCCCGAAAATAAGATGTTTTAGATTTTTTACTTGTTCCACAAAGATAAAATTTTCTATATGTTTAAGGTATTTTTTATGTTGTTAAGAAACATTAAATGAAAATATTTGAATTGATTAAATTTCTTTGGTGAAAAGTTATTTGAATGTATATAATAAAGTAAAAAAAAAAATTAAATTATAAACATTTATTGAATTCTTAATAAGCGTGAATACTTTACAAAATCTTACTTTCGGGAACAAAAGGAGTACTTCTTAAGTTTTCACAATTATAAATAACATAAACAAAAAAATAATTATTATTTTATGTAAAACGAAAAAAAAATTATTTAACAAATGATATTTAAAGTTTTATATGTAATTAAAGTTTAAATTAAAATTAAAATTTTCACATATACTTTTCATATGGATAACATATTTAAGTTCAACCTAAATATTAATTAATACAACATACTCCAACAACTTTGATAAAATTTCATTTCTCATTTCGGAATGCATTAATAATCATTTATAGGAAAATATAGTAATATTGATGGTTGGATAATGTCTATTTTATTTTATTATATTTTGTATTATGTCTTTTTGAGTAAAATATTTAGTTTACATCAATTTTATAAAAAATCAAAAATTAAAATAAAATGATCAATTTTAACATTTATAAGTAAAATGTGTTAATTGTAAAACATAAAAAGAATCTTGTAAGAATATTTATTTTTAGAGAAAAATATAGAGAAATACATTGGAGAGAAACTCAACTCTATTATAGAAGAAAAAAATAGGAAAATACGTTGGAGATCGTCTTAGTAAATATTTTATACCTGCCTCTTAGCTAAATCAGGGGGTTTTATTATATGATAATATATGAATTGTTATGTATAACTATGTTGGATGTAAATAAATGTAAAAAGAAAAAGATAACCTGAATTTGAAATATTAGATAAAGAGGGGTTACACTATAAATAAAAAACGTAGCCGAGTAGAAAAGTTAAGAACCCGACCCGAAAGAGCAAAATCCGGTTGGGTGGGTTGAAAAGAGTGGGGCATGGGAGAAGAAATGGTCCCAATGCATGCATGACAAGTGGAAACAGCTAGTGGTTTACTTTGGTTCGGAGTAAAGGTTAATTGGTAAATTAATTAGGCCAATTAATTTATCACCTCCAACATCTTTTGCAACCTTTCTTGCCAAAATTTCTCCTCCGTAGTTCTATACTTCTATTCACATGAAAATGTTAGAATCTTAATAACTTAATATTAACAAATCCGTATCTTTATCTATAATTTAGTTATTTTTCATAAAAAAATGTGTCGGATTTTATAACCAAAAAGAAACATACTGTTGTACAATTTTACTAGTTCTGGTGTTCACGCGATAAACATTTTGACATTATTATTGTTTTTGAATACTATTACTTGTCTGTTTGCTAATATATCATACACAGTATATAACAGAAAAATAAGTGACATTTGTAAAAATAGATCTCACATTTGCTGCCGACCAAAGAAAATGTTATCACTTATTTCTTGTTTTGTATGTATGAAAACGCTTAGTATAAAAAAACCTTCGCTAGCAGACAGTCAAAGTTGTAAAAATTGAAATATATGCAAACAAAATTTATGTAACCGGTCATAACAAAATTGAATTAACTGATACTACATCATAAGAGAAGAGAGTTTTAACCTTTTCAATAATCGGTAAAAAAAAAATTCAAAACAAGCAAAAAGTTAAAGCTAAAATATAGATCTCTCTCTCTCTCTCTCTCAAAAATCTCCTCCGGTATTACGCCGGGCGACACAGAAGAAACCGCTCTACTTTTTTAACTCTCTCTCCTATCTCTCTACATGCACATTCTCTCTCTCTACTGCAAAATGTATTATTATTTTTATGATTAAAGGAAACGATTTCCTTCTCTCCCTTTCTTTTATAAGTACACGTCTGAGACGTTCTTTAAAGAGCTTCTGCTTCCATCTTCATTTAAAAAAAAATCTCAGACAACTGTTTACATGCATTTGCTTCCTTGATTGATCTCCTTAAAGCTTCCAAAACTTATATTTCTTACATGCAATAGTTAGATCTTCTGATATAAAAAAACAACCTCGTGATTATCGTTCTTATTTCAATAGTCTTCTTCTCCACAGCAAATGCAGAAGTTCTCTCAAAGCTTATTAGTGTAACGCTTGCTCAGGTTTGTATTTTAGAAAGAAAAAAAAGAAACAAACTTTAATTTTTTCTGGGGTTCTTCTTAATTTTTTTTTGTCATTTTCCGCAGAATCACAAAAAGGGAAAGTTGATGGCTCCGATGACGAACTGGTTAACGTTTTCTTTGTCACCAATGGAGATGTTGAGGTCATCTGATGATCAGTCTCAGTTTGTGTCCTATGACGCTTCTTCCGCCGCTTCATCCTCTCCTTATCTCCTCGATAATTTCTATGGTAATAATATTTTAACTTCTTTCCTTTTTATTTTCCTCTCTGCGGTACGAATGATTGTAGTGTTTACAACAAAGTACAATGCCCTCTTGTTGTAAGTATAGGCTCCTCTAGTAACCGACTTCGTAGCTTTATTATCCTATAAACACCAAACCGAGTTGCTGAGCTCATCTTCCCCTCGTGTTTCTCTCTGACTTTGTCTGTTTCCCGAGAAAGGCAAACCAATTATTTTATAAAAAGATTAGATTTTATCTTTCCTTGTACGAAAAAATATAAACTTCTCGTGATCTTTGTTGTTTCATCTTCTTCTTATTGATGTGTGTTGATTTTAACAAGGCTGGACGAACCAAAAGCCTCAGGAGTTGTTTTTCAAAGAAGAAGCTCAGCTAGCAGCAGCAGCTTCGATGGCGGATTCAACAATCCTAACAACGTTCGTGGACCCACAGAGTCATTCCCAGAGTCACATCCCAAAGCTTGAAGACTTTCTCGGTGGTGACGTGCGTTACTCCGACAACAGCCAAAGCGAAACACAAGACTCTTCTTCCCTCTCTCAAATCTACGATCCACGTCACCACCAAAACCAAAACCAAAACCAAAACCAAAACCAAAACCAAAACCAAACCGGGTTTTACTCTGATCACAACCCTGACTTCAACAAAACCATGGCCGGTTTTCAAACCGCCTTCTCGACAAACTCCGGTTCCGAAGTCGACGACTCTGCCTCCATAGCCCGGACTCTTCTCGCCGGAGAGTATTTGGGACACGTGGTCGAATCCTCCGGTCCTGGTCTTGGTTTTCACGGTGGAGCTAGCACCGGAGGTGCTTTGTCGCTTGGGGTTAACATTAACAACAACGCTAATCAAAGGAGTAGTAGTGACAATAATCAGATCGTTGAGCATCATTACAATGTTGAAAGAATCAACAACAACAGCGAGAAGAGAGATTCTGAGAAGGAGAAGCCTGTTGTGGCGGTGGAGACGTCAGATTGTTCTAACAAGAAGGTCGCTGATACGTTCGGACAAAGGACTTCTATTTACAGAGGCGTTACAAGGTAAGTTCGAAATTAAGGACTTGTGTTGTGATTAGGACATTACTTTGTTATTATTAGTCAAAAGACATTTATTAAACTTCTAATTTTTTTTTTAAATGCTTATTAAAGTGAAGTATACATTACTTTGTGATTAGTCAAAAGACATTTATTAAAATCCTAATTTTTAAATCGCTATTAAGTGAAGTAAGCATTAATATAAAATTTGATTGATGCAGACATAGATGGACGGGAAGATATGAAGCTCATCTATGGGATAATAGCTGTAGGAGAGAAGGTCAAGCCAGGAAAGGACGTCAAGGTATACATTTTCTTTTTTTAAATTTGATTTTCATTTTACTATTACAAACTTTGTTGACATCATGAATTGCAATCCGTGTGGTTATTTTGGTTTTTATCATATGTCGTTTAGGCCTTACGTTGTTCTTCTGAATCATTTCTTTAAGTGGGATTTTTAGTATGATTAGATTAGGAAGAGTGTGAACTATATGACAAGAGTTTTGTCAAAGAAATTGAATGCAAAGATTCAAAAGAAGCTTTACCTTTTTCCTTATATGATGATTAATGTTTTGTAACTTTGGGTGTTTTCGTTTGTGAAAGTGAGCCAAAGTTTTTAACTTAGACAATAAATACTTTTGAGTCAGTACTTAGGCAAAAAAGAGTCATCTATATAATATAGTTGTTGTTGTTGATTTTTCATATATTTAGCAGAAGGGTGCCGCCATTTTGTTCCTTTGTCTTTTATTACATTTTCCTTTCCTTTCAAAATTCTCTCATTTCACACTTACACCATACTAAAGCCTAAAGGTACATGAGATGGGTCCCCATGGCATTGCCTATATGATGCAAACTCTGTCTCTTTGATTTGACATGTATATGGTCCCCACTTTGACTCTCTATTCCCATATTTCTCTTCACGTACATGCATTGTGTTAAAGCATATTTGATTTTGATGTTATGTAAGCTTTGTGATGTGAGACCATTGGACTATTTCCTTAGTCTTTAGCTTCATAGGGTTTAAATAGAGATTTTGATTTTGAATCCCAAACATGATGTTTCTTACAGTGTGAAGAAAGATCAAGAATTTCAAATTAATAAATGAAAATTCAGAGTGTGTGTAGTGTTTCTGCTGTGCATAAGGTGTCAGATTGATTTATGTGTAGTGTTCACATCAGCAAAGCAAAGTCTGAACATTCTCAGTGGCCTTTTGCTTTATTTTTAAATTTTGTTTTGCTTTGGGCTTACCAGTACCACCACCATCACAAGAGTGGGGATCTAGGGTTTGACCCCATCCAAAACTCTGTCTCTTTTTTTTTTTTGTTTAATTTTTTTCAAATTTCTATCATTTTTACTTTCTGAATATCAATAACCATTAAAAAATCTCAAACATGTTTGGTTGATAATTAATTTACCTTGAGCATTATCTTCTTGCATTAGAGAATAAGTGTTTGTATGTGTCAGAAGATCTTTGTTACATCTCGTTTAAGCAAAACTGATAATTTTTGCCTTCTTTTTGCATGGACCGCTGGATTTTACTAAAATCAACAGTATACTTGGGTAAGAGCAATATCTCACTTAGTCAATTCTTACAAATAACAGTAAATAATGTTTACATGTCTTTAATATAATTGTTTTGTGAATGATTCAGGTGGATATGACAAAGAAGATAAAGCAGCTCGAGCTTATGATTTAGCAGCTCTTAAGTACTGGAATGCTGCTGCTACCACCAACTTCCCTGTAAACAACTTTTTTCCTCTTCTCTTCTGATTTGTTCCGTTAACGCTTCTCTGTTCACTAATCCATTCTAATTAATTTTAGATTACGAATTACTCAAAAGAACTAGAGGAAATGAAGCACATGACCAAACTAGAGTTCATTGCTTCCCTTAGGAGGTAAGATCGCTTTTTCAATCAACCGGTTTATATAATGTTTTAAGATAGTAAACCGAGGCTAAACCGGATATGATTACAGGAAGAGTAGCGGATTCTCGAGAGGAGCTTCGATATACAGAGGTGTGACAAGGCATCATCAACAAGGACGTTGGCAAGCAAGGATTGGCCGTGTTGCCGGCAACAAAGATCTTTACCTCGGAACCTTTGGTAAGTCCAATCCTTACTTAATAAAGACTTCGGTCGGAAAGCTGTGTTTTAGTTATATAGTTTTAAGTTCTGATGTTTTTGTTTGTTTGTTTGTAGCAACGGAAGAGGAAGCGGCTGAGGCGTACGACATAGCAGCGATCAAATTCAGAGGAATAAACGCTGTAACCAACTTCGAGATGAACCGTTACGACGTTGAAGCTATCATGAAGAGTGCACTTCCCATTGGTGGTGCAGCAAAACGTCTTAAGCTCTCTTTGGAATCTGCTGCTTCAGCAGAGCAGAAACCAAACGTTGGTCATCATCAGCAACAACTCCACCATCTTCAGCAACAACAACAACAGCTTCAGCTTCAGTCATCTCACAATAACAGTAGCATTAACTTCGCGCTATGTCCCAACTCAGATGTTCAGTCTCAGATGATTCCATGCGGAATCCCTTTCGACGCAGCTGCTCTTTACCATCATCAACAGCAACAGCAGCAGCAGCAGAACTTCTTCCAGCATTTTCATGCAGCATCTGACTCGACAGCGTCTAATAATAATAACTCCAATGTTCAAGGGTCAATGGGACTAATGGCCCCAAATGCAGCTGAGTTCTTCTTGTGGCCTAACCAGTCTTACTAGAATCAATCATGTCATGTGATTTGATGAAGTCCGTTTTTTTTCTTCTTTTAAATCGTTTTTTAAGGGATAATAGCTTCTTTCTCACTGCGCTAATGTTCAACTTCTTGATTCTGGCTAACTCATAAAGCTGATTAGAAGGATATGGAAAATCTCACTTGCATCTCTGTTTTTTTTATTTGTTTCTTTCATTAATTGTTGTTTAGGCCGGAGTAGATGGGTTAAAAGTGGAAGAATCGAAAACTTTTGGGGTTATTATTGTATCAAACGTAAACTCTATGTGTGGCTCGTTCTCTTTCTGTAGACTGATAAGAGACTAGCAATGGAATCAACAACTCCTTGGGGGTTGAGACTAAACAAAGTTAAGTAGAACAACATAGAGAGACACATGTTGATGATATTCACAGTTTTGGTTGGTTGCGCGAAATAAAGAAGCAACCAATGGAGAATAATAAAAAGCAAAACTCAGTTGAGCAAAAAAAAAAAGGGAAAGAGAATAAGGGACTAAAGTGGAAGCATAAACACGTTTGTTATTAGAGGTTAAGTTTGATTTGATTTGATTGTTTCTAACTCACTCCATGAGGAGTTGCCTGTGTCGGATGAGTTCGTTGAGGTATGAGGAGGAGGTGTGATCCTGTAGATCGCAAGCGTTCACAATCACCGCCCCTCCTTGACCTGGCTTCTGCTGTAGCTCTAGCTCAGCTGGGCCGTCTTCTCCACGCAACAGCTGCACTACCTGCACCAAGAACTCATATTAAAACCGGATACACAAGCCATGTGTAGTTGTTTTGGCTGAAGGTTAATTTGGTTGAGAAAGCATACCCGGGTCATGTCAGGTCGCATTGTGGCTATATGATGTATACACATTGAAGCTGTTAGCATCACTCGTTTCATCTCTGTTGGATCAAACTCATTTCCTAGCCGAGGATCCACAATGTCCTCAACGCTGTTCTTCTCCAGAAAAGGTTTTGCCTATGTATTATCACGAGAAAAGGTAAAACAACAATCACTTTTGAGGATTCTAAATAAGAGAGTTTCATTAACACTATTATTACCCATGCAACGATGCTTTGTCTGCTGGCTGTATCAACAGCCCTACGACTGGTTATGATCTCTAGAAGCAACACACCAAAGGCAAACAAATCAATCTTCTCATCAACAATGCCGTGTATGAAGTATTCTGGAGCCATATACCTGAAGAAGCCAATGAAACCAAAGATTATTGAACCCTAAACTCTAAACCTCAAACAATGAAGTTTTTATGTCTTTTTTACCCGAATGTTCCTTCGATGGGGAATACAACATGATGAGCCCAGTTCTCTGGTAACCATTTTGCTAGTCCAAAATCTGAAATCTGAAACAAGATATATATGTATTCATGCTTCTCAATATCCAAACGGCAAGGTCGAATTTGAGATTTTGGAGGCTATAAACAATTTTTTTTTAAAAACTTTAGTGAAAAATATAGTTTGGAGGTCTATTATGTCTATGTAAAAAACTTGTAAAAATTTTTAGGGATCAAGGCCAATGTTTCACTCGGCTGTATCCAGATCAGGTCGGCCCTGGGAAGCGGATAGTAATGTCATTAACATTTACCTGAGCATCAAAATCTCGGCTGAGTAATATGTTAGAAGCTTTGATGTCACGGTGAATGATCCGTCTAGGGCAAACATTGTGAAGATAACTTAGACCATCAGCTATACCTAGAGCCACTTTATACCTTATCTTCCACTCCAGACACTCCTCTGATCCTACAAAAGATCAAAGAGACAAAAGATCTCAGACATGGGGATCTTTGTAGAGATCTTTGTCTGGAAAAAAAGAAGGTATAGAAACAAGATTTTCAGTACCAAAGAGCTTTGTAGAGAGGCTACCATGGGGAGCGTACTCAAGCACAAAATGCAAACCACGATCACTGCTGAAACCTCGAAGCCGCGCTGCGTTTGGGTGGTTTACATGTGCGATTATACCTAGCTCTGAAAGGAAATCACTCACTCTGTCTTCTTCCTCCTTGGCGTGACTCATAAGTTTCTTGATCGCCACCGTCTCACCATCAGGCAAGACCCCTTTGTATACCTCAGCATGTCCTCCCTTCCCAATCATATTCTCTAAATAAACAAAAACAGACCTATACATCAGAAACTAAGTCCAAATATGTTGAATAAAGGGTTTAGATGTGTCTTAACCAGGATTGAAATCATCGGTGGCTGCAACGAGCTCTTCGTAGGTGAAGTTTCGCCAAGAGGGTTTAGGCATAAAGAAACGTTCACAGGGGAAGCCATTCTCAGAGGGAGGGAAAGGGAGCTTAGGTTGCTTGCGACGCAAGTTTTTACGCGTTAATTCGTAACTTGCTAGGAGAGGAATGACAGTGAATCTTCGTATGGACTTCTTCTTGATGGATTCGATCATTTTGTTCCATTGAAGACCACCATGATAGGAAGACGAAACGATTTTATTAGGAGTATTCGAAAATGGAGAGGATAATGATGATGATTCATCGTCAGGGGAGCAAGAGCTGCAAGTACTGTAATAAGTGCTGCTATTGTCTATGTCTGGATCCATCATAATTGTGATGCCAAGTACACCTGATGATGATGAATGTTCGAGGCCTAAGTCGTTCCTGTGAAGCTCTATCTCTTGTTCCTCTTTGCTTTCTTTCTTCTTCTCTGTCTCTGTTACAAGGGATACCAAAAAAAAAGTGATTTCTAGTATCATGATGATGATGAAAATAACCTAATTAATTTTGTAAATTCCTCGGAGCACCACCCACCCATGAAGTTCAATAAATGGAAAAAGTTTTTTTGTTTTTGTTTTGTCATCAAGTTTGTTTTTTTTAAACCAAGAAAAGAAAATATGAAAGTAAATCAGTTTTTTTTTTTTTTCAGTTTCTTAACAACCAAAAAAGCAAGCTTTAGATTTAGGTTTACCTTCAACAGCCATAGCTCCAGTGGTTTTTTATTTACCTTCTTCTTTCTCTGTGTTGCCCTCCAATAAGAGAGGAAGCCTTGGCATCAAGTTAAAGTTCCATTAAAAAAAATTCCCAGAAGCATAAAAAATAATACAAAGAAAAATATTGCATCTCTCTGAGGAAACAAGAAAACAGAGAGGTTTTATGAGAAACTTTTGTTTTGTTTTGTTTTGTTTGTTATCCTGAGAGAGATAAAATGCTATTCTTGGAAGAGTCAGAAAGTTGTAAGAAGAGTCAGCTGTGCTGAGTGGAGATGAATTGGAATCTCTGCTATATTTATACAAATCCACCTACGCAATTCAAATTTTGTTTCTTTTTTTTTTTACTTTCAACTGCAAGTCAATTCGAGTTCTGTTTTGTTGGTTTTTAATCTTTCACGTGCCTAAATTAATAGTTTTTGAGGAAGATGAAAGGATTAGAGATTGATGCCATGACGAACGCATTTACTATATATAAAAACGGACTCGACGGATGAAATATCTGGAGATATGGTTGTGGGAATTTTCGACAAATAAATAAATAAGACACATCACCTTTGCTTGTGATCCAACTTAAATATTTATTTTATTCAGATTGCATTTCACTCAAATTATATTCTCCGCCATATAGCTAATTTTGTGACGAAGAAATAAAAAAAGCACATGTGAAATATGCACATCTTTTATGGTTTTGTTTGCTTGCTTAGCAAACTTTCTTTTCTTGCATTTCAGTATATTTATATGTTTTTAAATAGTTGAACTTTCGATTTGATGGTCTAGAATTTGTATGACGGCTTCACATTTTTTTGTTCTGGTATGGTTTTAAATGACGCAGAATTAAAGATCAGAAGTAAAAATTCTAGGAGTTGTGTATGGATTTGCACTTAATAGGAGTTGGCAAATCTTCGTTTTAAATTGACAAATGGTGAATGCGCTGTCGAATTTTTTCTGCTTCAAATTTCTTGGCGCCCATAAAGAAAGGAAACATATGGCAGACAAATTTGACTAACAAGTAAAGCCATCGATCATTTATTTTTTTAAATGTGCAACCATGATAATTTTTTATTCACAAATAGCATCACTTTCATTCGGGCCACTATGCGAAAAGTAAGTTTCTACTATATAATCTCTTGTAATAAAAGATTTAAAAGTTAATGATATCATTCCTAATGATGGATTTAATTGCTTGTGGTTTGAATAAATTGTCATTTTTCTCTCAACGTAACCACTGTCCACTAGTGTCATGTCTGACAACGTTTGAGACCCCCCACCTCTAAACTTGTACCAATGAGACTGCGAATCATAAAGACAAATTTCAGATGATTTCTAATTGATTACTACAAGATAGATTGATTAGGCGTGAATTGAGTCTTTTATCACCTAAAGGCATTAGCAATCAACCAACTTTCCGTGAGACAACTCAAGTGAAACCAAAAATCCTATTTTTAGTAATTACCTGACTAGATTTTCCATAATAATCAATTCGAATATTGATAGTCCACAAGCAAAAGAAAACTTTGTTCTATTTTATTGATCGTACGAATATCGATACGTAATTACGTACTCGTTTCTACTGTTTTGGTTATCTAAAAGTGAATTAGTGGTAAATTTTAGTCTTCTATAAAAACAAACAATCGCATCGTAAGCATGAAGGGTTACTTAAAATGTGATAGTTGTTGAACTAAACCCGCTAATACCATAACTATTTCTCTCTCAACAAAGGTTATGTATATGTATCTCTTTCCAAAAGAATTAAATCAAATGGCGACCAAACTCACCAATCTGAAGAATTTCAGTTAGAGAAGTCGCTTCAACCGATTTTCGGTTTGATAAATTACACTCAAATTAGTATGACATTTACACTAGATTTTCTCTTATGGTATGACATTTCAGTCAGGCAACTCCATGGTTCTTGAAATTTGTCAATACATTTCATTTAGAGATTGAAATAGTAAATAGCCAGCTTCAATTGTAGAAACTTCTTTCAGAAGCAAAGAGTAACAGAAACAAGTATTATCGGTTACACAGACGAAAAATAACTAAAATACAACACACACACGACATATATCTCCTCAACGACCAACTTGAGAACTTGAAAACGTTGCAGTGGCACCACCAGAGCTCACCGACGTTCCAGTACTCGAAGACGAGACATGATAAGTTGCAACAGGCATTTTAATAGGAAGATGAGGCAATGGTGCTTCATTGATGAGTATCTTAAAGTCGTGGAGAGGCATTCTTCTGGTTTGTTGTCTGAGATGAGAAAAGATGGTGAGTTCCACTCTTTTTTTGGATGAGCTGCTAAAAACTTATTAGTGGTGTTGTGTTGTAACTTTGATATCTTTGGTTTCTTTAAAACTGCAGAATATGAAGTAAGAGAGAATCCAGATCTGAACACCTGGATGCAAGGAGGACTGGACTACATCATGTTGCAGTCCCTGAACATTGATGGCATCAGAACCATCGGCAGTGTTCTTGGCCAGAGTATAGCTCTGGATTACTATGGCCGGCAGGTAACGATGTCAGATCCTTATACATACTCCGGGATGTGAAAAATGAAGTCGTGAGTGTTCAATTTTGTTTCTTTTTTTCACACCAACACAGCCTTTTGGGGTCCCAAAAGCTTATTTCTTTTGGACAAGAGTGCCCATAAGATGTTTGAAAAGTGAACAACTTGAGTCCATGCAAAATAGTTCAAAGATAAAACCAAATGTCAATCACCAATGAAAGTCCCCACCCCCTCAATAATAAAAATAAGTCTCAAATTTGTAGAAATGGGCATGTGATGCCCTTCACAACTCCTTGAGATAAATTAAAAAAAAACAAGAAAAACATATGAAACTAGAAAAAGTTTCCATAGGAATGGGGAGAAAGATGATGGGAGCTAGGAGGATTTGTGACTGGGAATGAATTTTCGAGCCCAAACATGTTTTCCATTGATGATGTATTGGGTCCTGTCTTCGGTTAGAATATCTGGAACTTTGGAGACAGAACTTAACTGCATCGTTGCATACAGCGTTTGTTCATTCTCTCCCGCTCCACCCATGTGTATCGCTTCTACAATTTCCCCAAATCTCCTTCAACACCAACACCAAAAAGAAAATAATTACTACCGTGAAAAACTTCAACCACATGCATGCATGGCCGTGCCAAACCATTCCAGCCAGAATAGTTAAAATATATAAAATAAAACATCTATAAATTAATACTCGATAAATTAATAATTTCTATAAATTAATAAATTTCGCCGGTTCCAACTTGGACCGGTTCAAAATTTGACACAAATCGATAAAGTAATAAGATAATATTTTTTTAGAAAATTCTATGTAAATATATGGTCTCATTAAAATTATAAATTAATAACTTCTATGTATACATATTTTATATAAGTAACAACATATTATTATATTGTTGTTTTATATTCACAATGAAATTATCTTTATATTTTCTTAAAACTTCATATATTTTTGATGAGATTTAGTAATATTATATCTAAAACCACATTTAAGTTCTATGCAATATATATTGTATACAACAAATAATATAATAAAACTAATATAAATGTCAAATTTCAAAAAATAACAATTAATGTCTATATACTAAAAGCAAATATTTTTATTATCTTAAAATAAATATATCTTAAAATAAGAAATCTAAATAAGAAAACGTTTGTAAATTAATATCTCTATAAATTAATAAAATTTCAAAATCCAAAAATTATTAATTTATAGAAGTTCTACTGTATATAGATTGATAACTAATAACTGTATTACACTGTTATTTAGAAAAAAATGGCACTGCCTTGGCCTTGCATTGCATGCATTGGATTATATAATAGATTAAGTACCTGGTGAAGTAGGCATACACTTCTGCTTTGGAAATTGGGTATCCTTTAGAAAATGTGAGGAAGATAGTCCTATTATCTGCGTTTACTCGACGACTCGAGAACTGGCTAGTACTTGATTCACCATTTTGAACAACACTGCTAATTCCCAGCTGGCTCATCTCCGCTATCGCATTTTCCCTCTCTTCAATCTCCTTGTTGTACATCTCAGCACGCACGCATATATCCTCAAAAGCTCGGACGCATACACGCGTCATATGCTTCTTCATCTCAAAGAGAATGTTTTCACGGTTGTTGTGGATGACTATGAGAGTTAGGTACCCTCTTGTGACATCCGTGATATAAGGTATCTCTGGGGAGAGGATGCTTCTCCTCAAGTGGGTCACAAATGCTGGAAAATCGTCGTAGGACAAGCACTTGATGCACGTCACGACTTGGTCAGCGACCATGTTGACGAAAACGTCCGTTAAAGAGGCAAAATCCGCTATCAAGTTTCTCAGGTGAGGAGCAATCGTCTCGAGATAGAGGAGAAAGGTCATAACTTGATAAGACTGGCCAATGTCTCGTCTTAGAGTTATGACAAGACGAGAGAAAAGTGCTCTGTCATACAAGTGAAAAGCATTCAACTCTTCTCTCGTGATGGTTATCGTGGATGAATAATCCATTGATTACTTTTACACGAATGCAGATAGTTCTTCTTTTTGTTTAGACAACTAGCGGATATGAGTTTACTTTGGGTGGTATCTAGTGAAATGGTGAATATATATCCTCATTTTCTTTACTAAGAGTCTTCTCATGAATTTATACATTCTTTGACTTTCTATAAATCTCCTCTTGTTTCCTTTTTTTATTACTTTTTATTTTTACTGGGGTTAAACCCGCAAGTAAAATAGCAATAGAAAAATGTATTAATTTTTAATATATGTGAAAATATTTAGTTTTCTTTCATTTTAAATTTTTTTTTTGTTCTTTTTACTAGAAATAACATGTTCGTCTAATTAATAAAAACAATAATTAATGGAATTATTTTTATTATACAAGTAAGTAAAATAAAATTGTTCAGAATTATGGTCCAAACTCAATAGATAAAATTTTGAGTATTTCTTCTCTCATAGATTGGTAAGGGATAGCTGTTTAACTGGCTCAATCTTGGTCAAAAGTGAGTAGAAATTTGTTTTTGTTTTGAATACACTAATATTTTTCTTTAAAATTTATTGATTTAGAAATGCGAAAGCGAATCCATGTAAATTTTGTTTTCTAAAATTAGCTAGATAACATACCAATTTTATATAGATCGTTACTATTTAAAAATATACATACTTATCAAAACTTTTATCAAATAAACTTATATCATCCAAATTTTTTATTGATTTAAAACTGCGAAAGTGAAATGATGTAAATTTTATTTTCTAAAATTAGCTAGATAACATACCAATTTAATATAGATCATTAGTATTTAAAAATATATGTACTTATCAAAACATTTATCAAAGAACCTATATCATCCAAATTTTTCTTTAAAATCTATTGATTTAGAAATGCGAAAGCGAATCGATGTAAATTTTGTTTTCTAAATTAGCTAGATAACATACCAATTTAATATAGATCGTTACTGTTTAAAAATATATGTACTTATCAAAAATTTATCAAATAAACTATATCATCCAAAAATTTTTATTGACTTAGAAATGCGAAAGTAAAACGATGTAAATTTTGTTTTCTAAAATTATCTAGATAACATACCAATTTAATATAGATCATTACTATTTAAAAATATACGTACTTATCAAAAAATAATCAAATAAGCTATATCATCCAATTTTTTTATTTTAAATCTATTGATTTAGAAATGAGAAAGAAAAAAATGTAAATTTTTTTTTCTAAAATTAGTTAGATAACATACCAATTTAATATAGATCGTTACTATTTAAAAATATATGTACTTTTATCAAATACAGTAATAAACTATATCATCCAAATTTATTAAGATTTTTTAGAAAATATTGCTTTTATTTTTTAGGGTATAATTAGTGACTGTTTTATTTTTGTTTAGTTACATTTTGAACAATTTTTTTTACATTAGTTCTATTATATATGGATGGATAGATCTATCTACGTAGGTTCGAACTTGTGACAGCATCCCTTTTTTATAAGGCACAAGCCACCCGACTATTGCATCTTCGTCGTACAAAGTTAGTATATATAGTCCCATATAACTACTAGCCTACGTATCTGTTAATAAAACTTCATCTTCTCTGCAACTTCTCTGCAAATATAGATCTCTTTTTTTTTTACGAATATTGCAGATAAGTATATTGTATCTATGGTGCCTTTAATTTTTTCTCTTTGACTTCAATCTTCTCTCAAACTTCACTTTCATTTACGATTTTGAAATTAGAACATATTGAGTTAACCAGTTTTTCAGATCTGGGTTATTATTTTTAGGGTTAAATATGTCGGGTTTTTGGGTTGGGTTATAGGATTTAGTTCTAGATTCAGATTAGTTGGTCCATTTATGCCGGTTAAACTTTTCTAATCGGGTCATTTGGGTTAAATTAGGTTAACTATTGGTTAACGTTTTAATGAAAAGCTAGTTAACCAACAGTATACCGCTTTGTGTCGGTTTTAAATCGGACATTA
>NC_027756.1:50767611-50783600 GCF_000695525.1 Brassica oleracea var. oleracea | reverse complement strand
GGGGGGGGGGGGGGGGGGGGTAGTAGGTTGAGATAGTTAAATTGTGTTCAATTATTACGAGAATGAAAGTTTGTGTGAATTTGTTAGGATATGATAGTTATTGCGTGGAAATAAGTCGTTAACCTTTAAAACTCTTTTATTTTTCACATCGTTTTTTGTTACTTTTGGACAAGAGTGCCCATAATGCCCAAAGAAGATTAGCATAGCATAGACATAAAGTGAAAGATGTATGAAAAGTGACCAACTTGGTCCATGCAAAATAGATCATAGATGTAACCACATGTCAATCACCAATGAAAGTCCCTCTAACCCCCCTCCATAATAAAAATAGGTCTCAAATTTGTAGAAATGGGCACATGCCCTTCACAACTCCTTAAGATAAAAAAAAAAACAAGAATAACATATGTAACTAGAAAAGGTTTCCATATGAATGGGAAAGAAGATTATTGTTGTAGGATTTGTGACTGGGAATGAATTTTCGAGCCCAGACATGTTTTCCATTACATTGATGGTGTATTTGGTCCTGTAGACCCCTTCGGTTAGAATCCCTGGAATCATGGCGGGAGAATTCAACTTCATCGTTGCATACAGCGTTTGTTCATTTCCACCCGATCCGCCCATGTGTATCGCTTCTATAATGTCCCCAAATCTCCTTCAACACCAAAAAAAAATATTACTACCGTGAAAAACTTCAACCTCATGCATGCAGGACCGTGCCAAACCATTCCTGCCAGAATGGTTAAATTTACAGATTGATAACTAATTAATAGTCGTGTTACATTATTATCAGTGCAGTGCAGTGCCGTGCGAGCCTTCTTGGGGCCTAAGGCTAGTTTTAAATGTATTATTAAATATACATATGTTGATAATAATTATTATATAATTTCAAATGATATAAAACAATAAAATAATAAAATATAATTATAAAATAAAAATGATTCATGTTTAGATGATCTTCTTTTAGTTTTTTTTTACTATAAATCATATTCATCAGTTTATGAAATTACTTTCTAATTTTCTAAAAAAATCAGAAAACCAATATTTATATGAAAAAAAAGACTTAACAAATATTCGTTTTTGCATATATCATAAAAAATCAAAATATAAGATGTTAACCATTAACATTCATACCACTAAATATGACAAAAACTAATTATAAAATTCAAATGTAAGAAGATCTTGTGTAAATAATTTGGAAAAGAAAACAAAAATAACTATAATTTTTAAAATTGAATAAATAAATAAGAAAAAGTATATCTCTTGTTGGTGTTTCGTTGAGATTAAACATGAAACAAATAAAAAAAATTCTAAATTAAACAGAGATAATTTTTATAGATTTTACGAGCTTTCTTTCCTATCACTTTACAGAGTGATATGAGCTTTCCTATCACCATAGCCCTACAACCATAAGACACTCCGCTTGCTTCTCATCAAAACTATCAACCCTGAGCTTCTCATCCACACCTGTCACCACTTCCCCTTTACCATACAACTCCCACACTTTCTCTACAAGGCTCGTGTCAGGCTCAACTCTTCCTTGTCTCGGATCAACAGATTTTCTTCCAGTAACAATCTCTAATGTAACAATTCCAAAGCTATAAACATCAGATTCTTTGCATGAGCTCGTATACCATTAGAAATTCATCTTTTTCATGACACCAACCAATGAGTTGAACAAGGTTTCGATGTCTTAAGCTGCTGATTATCTTCACTTCAGTTATGAACTCTCTCCGCCCTTGCTTAGACCCTCCCGCAAACTTCTTTACCGCAGCCATCATATCTAAGCCGTTTAAGTAACCTTTATAAACCGCTCCTAAACCCTCCTTCCCCAAGATTCCTATCGTCTGAGAAGTTGTTAGCAGCTGTTACAAGACCTTTGAAAGATCAATGATGTACGTAAGATAAGCTCGAGTTCTCCTTAGGATCAAATGTCGTGTCATAACTCCAAGAGACGCTCAAGTTTCTTCTACCGGAATCATAGAAGATCACCACACGTCCTATATCTTGGCTATGTGCGGTTGCATTCCAAGAAGTTGCATTAGAAGAGATAAGAAAGTTGTTGTTGATTCCCGCATGAGACTTCAGGTCGAGAGGATCCCATTCTTGATGGTGCAATTTGATATGTATACTTCACAACAAGTCAACGACTAAAAACTTAGCCTGATCCCCACTATCACCAGGACAAAAACAATCATTTAAGTTACATAAATAGTTGACCTTAAGAGTAAACAAAACCAATCTGAACTGAAACTTCTGTTATGATATTGCTAATGAATATGACACGAACCATTTTAAAATGTGGAAGACATGTTTGGTGCTCATCCTAAGTTGTAGCTTAATATAATCACAAGGCATATCAAAGAGAAAACATGTTGAGCATAGTAAACTTCAAAAATGAGGCTTACCAGCAGAATCACAATAAACGATTTATTCGTCCAAGCAGTAACGCTTTTTATTAAACTTTTTTCCAAACATCACAGTTTGCTTAAAAACAATCATTTTAGAATTCAAGAGACAGAGAATGCTTTAAATCTCCCAACACCAAGTCATGAACCCCCAAAGGAATCACTCTCTTCCCCACATCATTCGCAACGCTAAGGTGCTTGCAAGGATCAATCACAAACTCTGCTTCCACCATCTCACTTGAACGAACATGAACACGTTCAAAACCAATCAGCTGTCTCTCCGGAACACCAGACAAAACCCGAGGCATTCTAGAGTACAACATCAACACATGACTACCATCTATCTCTCCCGTATTCCTCACGCTAAACCGGACGTTAAACCGCAGAGACTCGCAAGAGTTAACCGCCAAATCGTCCAGCTGTAAGTACCTAAGCTCCCCTTCTCCCTTCTGGAGAAGCAGCTTCTTGTGTGAAGAAGAGTCCTGTGGGATAACTTCTGATAACCCAAGCCTCGTCGGTGCTGAAAGAATCTCGTAATCAAACTCGGTATAGCTTAAACCGGTTCCGAATTTATAAACCTGATCTCCGGTATAGAATCTATACGTTCTTCCAGGATAACCACGAGACGAATCAGCTCTCATGTGCATATCCGACATCGCAACCTCACTAAACGACTGAGGATACCACGTCATCGGTAACCTCCCACCCGGATTAAAATCACCAAACAAGATCTCAGCTAGTGCTTGTCCACCGGTTTCACCTGGATAACCGATCCACACAATGCTTCCGATCCTCGGGTCGGTTTTAGCAAAGGTTTCATCCACCGGTCCTCCACCGGTTAGGACTAGAATCACTGGCTTCTTACTCGCAGCTGCGATGGAAGTTACGAGATCTCTCTGCTTCCCAGGTAAAGAAAGACTCACTCGATCTTTATCCTCTGTCTCTTGAGTGAGGTCTAGCCCCGCAACGACTACGACGAAGTCTGCTCCCTTGGCGATGGCGACAGCTTCTTTAAACCCGGCGGGGGAGTCACACGCCACGTCGGAGCAGCCAGAGGCGTAAGATGTCTTCTTCACGTACTCAAGAAGCTCACTGAAGAGAGTCTTTCGCTGACACGGCTTGCCTGTGTAAGTGCCGCCCATGCTGCTAATGTTGTTGGCCATTGGACCGATGATTGCTAGAGAAGACACGTGGCTTTTCTTCAACGGCAAGAGCTTGTGGTCGTTTTTCAGAAGCACGATGCCTTGTCTCGCTGCTTCCAACGCCAGCTCCCTGTGGCTTGAGCTGCAGATGTCGTTTGTCCCTAGCTTCGCGTAACGTCCTTGTTTTGGATTACCGTCGAAAAGTCCGAGGCGGAGCTGAACGGCGAAGAGGTTTTGGAGAGCTCTGTCTATTTGCTCTTCGCTCACTTTACCTTTATCGATGGCAGATTGTGTGTGTCTAACCATGTACGTTCCGCAGTTTATATCCACGCCTGCTTTGATTGCATCAGCAACAGCTTCCTCAGCTGAGTTTGTGTATCCTTGGTAATCGAAAATGGTTGCCACAGCATCACAGTCTGATGTAATGTACCCTTTAAATCCCCAATCAACTCGAGCTTTCTGTAATAAGTCTTGTCGAGCACAAGCAGGCACCCCATTAACTGCATTATATGAACACATCAAGCAGCTAGCTTTACCATCTTCGATACAACTCTGAAACGGGGGCTGGTATGTGTCTTCCATGTCCTGTTCTGTGACCTACCAATACAGAGTAATCTATCAATTTACGCACAAAATTCAACAAGGAGAAGATTCTAAAGCCATTAAACTGAATAGAGACATTACAACTAGTTAAACTTCGTTTCATCATCCAAGTTCCCTTCACAAAAAGCAGCTAACAGGATGAACAAGTTTGGTTGAATACTACTAAGACAAGTGAAAGATAGGCAGTCATAGAGAATGGAAAGTAATTAGTGTTCATGTATGAACCATTATGAACATAAGACAAAGGTGCAATCAATAAAGTCTATAGATTTATAGAACCCTTGCAGATTTAATAGCATTTTTTATTTCTTGTTTTGATCAACCTGATCTATTGAACCTAAAAGTTTTCAAACTGAAGTTGAAGCCATAAGCTAAGCTCATATATCTTAGTCTTTCTTTAATTTTTTTTTTTTTTTAATATCAGAAAGTTTGGGGCCGAAATCTCCTTAGACTCGAAACTACACAGCATATAATATTAGTTTCATCTAAATGGTAACTACTCGAACTAGGGCATATAATATTAGATCTGGTTATAGATGTTAGAGCACCTCCAATGAGAGTTCTAAACTTGACATATATGTATATGTATATATTGTATATTTGTATATAGTTGTGGAGTACATTGTTTTGTGGAACCCCCCATGGGAGGTGCTCTTAGTCTTACCACAGCATTGAAGTCGTATCTAGTAAAGTTGCCCCATTTCTCAAGATCATAAGCAGTGAAATGCTTGCAACAAGCAGACAACATAAGCTTCCCACCATCACCATCACCATCATCATCATCATCACCATTACCAAGACTACTTTTCAAAACATTAGTCTTCTTAATTTCCTGAAACCCTCTAACAAACTCAACACCATACTCAGAAACCACCTTGGGATCCTCACCAGGAGTCTCCTGCCCTCTCCCCCACCTCGGATCCCTAAACACATTTATATTCGGCGCCCAGTAAGTCAGCCCCGCCTGACCGCCATTATACATCGCCCTCCCTTCCACCGCCACCGCGGATCCGATCTCGCGCCACAGCGTCCTGTTGAACGACGCCGCGGACACGATCACCTGAGGGAAGCTCGTGGCGGAGGAGATCGAGCCGTTGAACGAGACGCCGGGGCCGTTGTCGGCGAGTCCGTGGAGAGACTCGGACCACCACTCGTACGGCGGGATGCCGAGGCGGGGCACGGAGGCGGCTGTGTTGGAGAGCTGGGTGATCTTCTCCGGGAGAGTGAGGAGCGAGACGAGGGAGAGAGCTCGTTTGGTTGTGGATAGAGAGATGTTGCAGAAGGGGTAGGAGCTGTGGTGAGGAGGTTGGCATGGGAACTTTGGATTAGAATCGAAGGTTTCGGCTATGGCGGAAGTGAAGAAGAGTAGTGAGGTTAATTTCAACTGAAGATTCATTCTTTCTTTTTTTTTTTTCCGACGACTCTGGAGTGGAAGAGAGGAGATATTGATTTTTAAACCGGCGAAATCTGAAATTAACGGTTGGACCGGTGGTTTACTTTATTAACGGTTTCATGGTTTGTTGGATTTACATGTTATTGAAGCCATAAGTGGGATATAGCATTTACGGGCCTTATTTTTAATTATTATTATTTTTTTTTTGTATACCGGGCTTTCATTAGAACAAAAAAAAAAATATTACAGACCTTTATTTAATGACAGATTGTTTAGGGCAAGGCCCAGAAGAGAAATACATAAAGTGGGCTGATAAGTTAAAATCTCATTTAGAATTTTCTTGTTTTGGAAATCTGTGGCCCTGCAGGAGCCCAGTAAGAAGATGAAAGGGGTAGGTGGTAGTTGAACGGTGGGAGACTTGAAAGCTCCGAGCGAGAAAAACACTGTTAATCTTCGAACAGTGAGATGAGAGAGACACTAAAATTCTATCCATCTCTGGAACATTTTGGAGGACAGGATTGGGCTGGTTTCTCTAAAACCCTGTATTTTGTTGCGAATTTGATGATCAAGGAGAGAGAAGAGGAGATCAGGTGATCTAGAGATTTTTGCATGCAAGCGGCTGTTTCTCTCGTTCCATATCCAGTAAAGCGTCGCTTGCTAGGAGAGAAGAGTGAGGATTGTAGAGGCTCTATCGCCAACGAATGATTCCATCTGAGCAGCTGTTTGATCCCATGATCTGAGCGGCTGTATTCTGCTACGTTGTGAGACCAGAGACCAAATATCAAAACTGAAGCCGCAGTCGAAATATAGATGTTCTCGAGATTCACCGTGGAAGTTACATAGGAGACATAGCAGATCAGTTCGAATGCCCCAGATAATCAACCTGTCTCTAGTTGGGCAACGATTCTGCAGCACAAGCCAAGAGTGGAAGGCATGACGCGGGATTTGATGCGGGAACCAAATCGATTTGGTCCAGGTCTTGTCCGGAATCAGACCTTTGAGTTGAGTGTAGACCTCCCTGTTCTAAATTTACTATTTGTTTTTCCCAATAGCTCCCATTCATAGAAATCATAGGAAGAGGTTAACTGAACTGATGTGATGTAGGTATATAGTTCGATCATGGCCCCTGATCTAGCCGGAGGTAAGTACCAGTTTCCGTTCCTGCAAAGCGAAGCAACAGTGGCATCGTTTGGTATTCCCATTCTGGAGCGAGTGGACAACTGAAGATCCGAGATGACTCCAAGAGGAGCCCAATTGTGGTGCCAGAAAAGAGCAGACCTTCCGTTTTCCACCCTTAGCTTGATGAGAGGGAACACAACTGGTCTGAGCTTGATCAGTTTATTCACAAGCCAGGAGAAAGTTTGGCTCGGCTTTATGGTCCAGTAATTATGGATCGATCCTTTGAGGATGACTTCTTTAAACCAGGGTGCCCATACCGATTCCTCTCTGAAAAAAATCAACCAAATCAAGCGTAAGCAACAAGCTTTGTTCCAGGTTAGTAGATCCTTAATTCCCAGTCCCCCTTGAGCAGTTGTCAATGTAACAGTGTCCCACGAAACTCTGACTGAGTGGTGACCTTCAAGATTTCCTTTCCAGAGAAATTGGTTACACATTGAGTTGATTTTGTTGATGCAGGCTTTTGGGAGAATGAAAGCTGAGCACCAGAAGGTATTGATTCCAGCTATCACTGTCTTTATGAACAGTTGTCTTCCTGCAAACGAGAGGGTTTTTACTGACCAAGATGAAAATCTATTTTTTATCTGTTGAATCAGGGGTTGGCAATTTGGCAAAGAGAGCTTCCTGGAGCTGAGAGGGAGTCCCAAGTAGCGAAAATGGAGTGTGCCCTGGATCATGCCTGTGGAGGCTTGAATTGTATCTATCTCTTGCTCGGTTAAACCCGATGCATAGAAGCTGGTTTTTTGAAAGCTAACAGCAAGGCCCGATCGAAGCTCAAACTCTCTCAGGACTTGTAGGACGTATTGGACCGAAGTGATCGACCCATCTATGAAAATGAGGAGATCATCTGCAAAGGAGAGGTGAGTGAGCTTCATTTCACTACACTTTGAGTGATAGTTGATTTTGTTTTCAGCAGCCGCCTTGTTTAGCACAAGAGATAGGTAGTTCATAGCGATGACATATAAGTAAGGCGAGAGGGGATCTCCCTGTCGAAGGCCACACTTTCCTTTAAAAAAACCATTCACTGTTCCATTATAACCAATCATGAAACTGGTTGTGCAAATACAAGCTTTCAGACGCGCTAGGAACTGTCTCGGAGGTGCATGCTTGTCAAGCAGGATAGGAGGAACTCCCAAGATAAGGTATCAAAAGCTTTCGCAATGTCTACCTTTATAGTGATACGTTTACTGCCATTGTTCTTATGGTAACCATTTACCAGTTCACTAGCTAGAACAGTATTCTCAGTGAGAAGCCTATCTTTAATAAATGCAGTTTGGCAAGGCAGGATCAGACCAGGTAGAATAGGCTTTAACCGGCTGACCAGGAGACGAGATATCACCTTATAGACAGTATTAAGGCACGAGATGGGGCGGTATTCCATAATTCTAGTAGCACCGGGGAACTTGGGAACAAGAGCAAGGATTGTCGCATTTGTTGATGCTGGGAGGAAGGAGGTCTGAAAGAATTGTTGAATAGAGCACACAACTTCTTCTCCTATGATCGCCCAGGATGCCTTGAAGAAACCAGAGGTAAGGCTATCAGGACCCGGTGCTTTGTTTGGATTTAGCTTGAAAAAGTGTCGCTTAATCTCTGTAGCAGTTGGCATTAATATCATCTGTTGAGCTTGCAGATCAGAGACTCGGAACGGAGTGAGATCCTGAAACCACTCATGGTGAGAGCGTGTCACCGGGGGATGATAATTAAGAGGTCCTAGTACCGATTGGAAGTGAGCTATTGCATGCTGGCTCATCTCCAGTGGGTCAGTGATGAGAGCCCCTGTTGAGGTAATGAACACACGAATTGCATTATAGCTTGCTCTTACTTGACAGATCCTATGAAAATAGGTTGTGTTAAGGTCCCCTTCTCTGAGCCAGTTAATCCAAGACTTCTGCCTAAAGTAGCACTCTTCTATCTGTCTCAGGAACATCCAGCGCTGGTTTAGATCTCTCTCTTCTCTGAAAATCTGTGGAGTAGGTGATTGGAGTGCTTGCACCTGCACAGTTTGCAACAAACAGTAAGTTTCTTTCACTCTTTCCTGAATTTTTGAATAATTGTCTCTGTTTAAAAGTTTCAAATCCTTTTTGATGATCTTTAGTTTCCAACACAGGTCAGCTAGATTGCAGCATATGCCTCCGGCCTGAGCCCAAGCGTCCGTGATCAGCTGAGTGAACCCAGGATGTTTGGTTAGGTAGTTTTGAAACTTGGAAGGTTGGGTTCCGGCCTTAGGTAACTGATAGGCTAGGTCGGTTAAGCAAGGAGTGTTGTCTGAGACAGAAGGAGGGAGAAAGGTGGCTACAGCATGGGGGAAGGAAGAGATGACATTGTTGTTTACAAGCTGCCTGTCCAATTTCTTTGCTATCGGGGATTCAGGCTGGTTATTCTTCCAAGTATGATTGGGGCCATTGAAGCGCAGATCAAATAATCCAGTCTGTAGGAGGCAGTCATGAAAGAGATACATTTGGTGGTTTCGAGTGTTCACAGAGAGAGATGAGTGCTCTGAGGGGAATAAGATTTGGTTGAAATCACCACTATAGGAAAGCATTATTTATGACTTGGGTCTTCTTATCTAATCAAGGTGTATTGTATTGTGTGATAAATAAACTAGAGATCATGTAACCATAAGTATAGGAAAGCATTAACTAGATTTTAGATATATGCTAAATGCACAAACACAAATCATTTGTATTTTATTTATGATGATTTGACTATTTATGAGTTAGATCCCTGTGCAAAGTTTTACTCCCTCCGTTCCTAGAAGATCCATATTCTAGAGAAAACTTTTATTTCAAAAAGATACATATTTTATATTTCCAATGTAATTTTTGTCAACTAATAATGAGAAATTGTGAAGTTCAAGAACATTAATTGCATTTTTTAAAATCTTATTGGTTTAAAAATATAGGAAATATAAAATTACAAAAAAAACTATGCATTTATAGCTAAGTTTTAATATGTTCTATTAAAAAGTGTGAAAATTCAAAAACATGGATTTTTTAGAAACGGAGGGAGTATTTGAGAAGAGCAGTAAAAAGTAATTTCTAAAAAATATCCTAAATCTATTAAAAACTTAAATTCTAACTAAATTTCTTTTCTTTCAAAGTTTGGCTCCTATGAATACACACCTTGTGCACATGGCAGCTGGCCTTAGCACTATGATGACATTTTAATGTTATGTGTCTGTAATTCATATACAACACAAAAATACTAATTCATGGGTTTTTCTATATTGAGGATTTGATGTAGCGTACATCCTCTTACGCTTTGGTTTTGTTTTTGTTTCCTTTTTCCTATTAGTATTATTCTTTGCGATTTAGATAAGGATCAATTGATCTATTTCTTTTTAAGTTTAGGTTTTCTATATCGCTATATATAGTATCATCTCGGCTTTGTGAGAGATACAACTTTTGAATTATTGATTAATATACTTAGAGCTTTGGTGTTAACAAACTCTTGCATCCTTACTTCCGGGCATTCTATAAGAATTCAACGGCTTAAAGAATGCTTAGATAGCGGGCATTCTCAGAATTCAACGATATCTTTGCATTATCGGTTACTACGGATACTTCTGCTCCGTCAATTGGTATCAAAGACTTTTTAGTACGTTCCAATCGTGATTATCGATCTTCGGTTTCAATGGCACCTCGTCCAAACGAGTGGACACAGATGCAGCAGTTCCTAGAGGATTTACAGGAAAATTTTCAAGACAACATGAGACGGACTATGGATGAAGCAATTCAGACCGGAGTTCAGGCCGGAGTACAAGCCGCACTCGCCGCCAATGCAGCGAACAACGCACCACAAGCCGCCGACGCAGCACACGGGTACACGTAGCCCCAGCTCAACGTCAACTTCGTCACGACAACCCCGTCTTTGACAACCGCGAAGAGGACAATGATGAGGATAATCCATTCGCTGATCGAAACCACCGCAATCTTCAACGTCACGAACAACACAACAGGCACAACGATAATACTCGTTGGATGTCAGGGGTATAAATTGATATCCCGGAGTACCATGGCGGTTCGCAACCAGAGGAACTCCTTGACTGGCTCGTTGCCGTCGTTGAATTTATCGAATTCAAAGAGGTTCCAGAACAGAAGAGGGTACCGCTTGTGACAACCAGATTTTGTGGCCACCCTGCCTCGTGGTGGAGTCAAATCAAAACCTCACGAATTCGTTGTGGGAAGGAAAAGATAACTTCATGGGATAAACTCAAAAAGCATATGCGGAAAACTTTTATCCCATACAATTTTGAGCACCTCTTATTCCAAAAGTTTCATAACATATGTCAAGGATCTCACTCCGTCGACGATTATTCTAATGAATTCTATCAGATGTTAACCCAAATCGACGTACATGACTCTGAAGATCAACTTGTGGCTCGCTATATTGCTGGATTACGCCAACAACTTCAGACCATGCTCCACTAGTTCGACCCATGTTCAGTCTCCAAAGCTCGGCAGAGGGCACTGCTGGTCGAACAGCAATCGCGTCTCAACACCAATCAGTGGACAGGGAATTCATGAACTCGCAACACAACAACATCAGACGACTCCAAATCCTCGACAACACGTGATACGACGACCTCTTCCCCTAACTCACGACCCACAACCCGACCGGCGGAAATAGTAGAAGGCAGGCCAGCAAGAACGAATGTGCTCCGTTGTTTCACTTGTGGAGAACGAGGCCATATCCAAACGGCTTGTCCAACTCTTGGACGTCGAGGGTTACTCGCAGCAGATAAAGAAGGCATGGGAGATCCTATTTACGATGAATAAGAGGACCAGGACGATGATATTGAAGAAGACCAGGTCGCGGGTGACACATGAACTTTCCTTATGCTTCGAAGAAATTGACTGTTTTGCTCCCCAGACAAGTGAACCATGGCAGCGAACGTCGCTATTTTCTTCAACATGCACGTTGAAAGGGAAGATATGCCGGTTTGTGATTGATTCAGGTTGTTTGGCTAATGTGGTTTCAGAAGAAGTTGTACGGAAACTGGGTCTCAAGACGGAAGCTCACCCACACCCTTACCGACTGATTTGGATGCAAACTACGTGTCTCAACGAACGCTAATCTCTCTCTCAATCGGATCTTTCTACAAAGATGATTTGTACTACGATATTGCTCCGATGGATGTCTCTCATATTATTCTCGGGCGACCATGGCAGTATGATCGTGAAGTTATTCACAATGGCAAAACGAACACTAACTCGTTCATGTTCCAAGGCCGCAAAATCACTCTTCTTCCATCACCACAGACGAATAGTACGGTCACCAAGTCCACTACACCGTCAACATCAAAACAAAATCTGATGATCATCTCTAGGTTTCAGTTCGAACAAGAACTACAAGAGACAAAGCCAATATTTGCTTTAGTTTCAGTCACACCAACGCTACTACAACCTACCCCACTACCACCCGCGTTCATCCCAATCTTAAAGGAGTTCGAGGACCTATTCCCGGATGAATTACCAGCGGGTTTGCCTCCACTCAGAGACATTCAGCATCACATAGATCTCGTATCAAACGCAGTTCTACCTAACCGAGCTCACTATCGTATGAGTCCTGAGGAACATGAACAACTTCGACGACAAGTTGAAGACTTACTAATAAAAGGCTATGTACGCGAGAGTCTAAGCCCATGCGCGGTTCCAGCACTACTCATTCCCAAGAAAGACCGATCATGACGTATGTGTGTAGATAGTCGAGTCATCAACAAGATCACGACACGGTATCGTTTTCCCATACCCTGCCTTGATGATCTTCTCAACCAAATCGGCAAGGCATCTATATACACTAAATTAGACCTTAAAAGCGGGTACCATCAGATCCGTATTCGCCCTGGAGACGAATGGAAAACTGCTTTCAAAACCCGAGAAGGCCTATTTGAGTGGTTAGTAATGCCGTTTGGATTATCTAACGCGCCGAACACGTTTATGCGTGTAATGAATCAGACCCTTCGGCCCTTTATTGGTCGTTTTGTTGTGGTTTATTTCGACGATATACTTATTTTCAGCACCACTATGGATGACATCTTAATCACCTCCGAGAGGTATTACTGGCATTACGAAAGGATAAGCTCTTCATTGCGAGACAGAAATGCGAGTTCGGGAGATCAGACATTCTCTTTCTCGGTTACGTCGTCTCTGCAGCGGGACTATGCGTTGATCCGCTGGAAGTTGAGGCTGTCGCTTCATGGCCTACTCCAACAACGATCTCGGAGATCAGGAGCTTTCACGGGTTGGCTTTCTTTTATCGACAGTTCATACACAATTTTAGCTCCATTATGGCGCCTGTTACTGATTGCATGAAGGGATTTTCGTTTTCTTGGACGGAGGACGCGGCACGCGCTTTTACGATCATCAAAGAAAGATTAACGACTGCTCCTATTTTGGTACTCCCCGACTTTGACGCACCCTTTGAGCTGCATTGTGATGCCTCGAAGCTAGGAGTAGGTGCGGTCCTCAGTCAATACTGATGGCATGTTGCCTTCTTTAGCGTGAAACTCGCTGAGGCACACAGTCGCTATAGCACCTATGATATCGAGTTCTATACGATTGTTCAAGCCATCAAACATTGGCGTCACTATCTGGCTCATAAGGAGTTCATCTTATTCACCGATCATGCGGCGTTAAAGTACTTAGGTACCCAAGATAAGATTTCTTCTCGCCATGCATCGTGGACGGCGTATTTGCAACAGTTTACATTCGTTATTAAACATAAGTCCGGGAAGTTGAACAAGGTCGCAGACGCCTTGAGTCGCCGTCATGCGCTGGTCTCTACCCTCCGCGTCTCGGTCACATAGTTTGAGTGTTTGTAGGATTTGTATCCAACAGATGCTTTCTTCTCGCCTATTTGGTTTGATCTGGCGCATGGAGTACGTTCTGATTTTTCTTTGGTAGATGGGTTTGTCTTTCAAGACAATCGTTTGTGTGTTCCCGCCTGTAGTCTCCGCCTCCAGATTATCAAGGAGTTACACGGTGAAGGACATATAGGCAGGGATCGTACGCTCAAGCTTGTGGCGGAGTCTTATTTCTGGCCGACGTTAAGGCGTGATGTCGAGCGGTTTATGGCTCGCTGCACGTCGTGTCAACAAGGCAAGGGCCAGGCTTCTAACGCCGGTCTTTATCTTCCTTTGTCGGTTCCAACGCAACCTTGGAGCGATATCAGTATGGATTTTGTGCTCGGTCTTCCTAGGACTCAACGTGGGCATGATTCTATCTTTGTGGTGGTTGATCATTTATCCAAGATGACTCACTTTATTCCTTGCAGGAAGACGACAGATGCGGTACAAGTAGCTCAACTCTTCTTTCGCGAAATTTATAGGCTCCACGACCTGCCGTTGATTATTGTTTTGGATAGTGACTCACGGTTCATTGGACACTTCTGGCGATCTTTTTGGAAATTGTTTAAGACTAGTTTGAACATGAGTTCTGCTTACCACCCCCAGATTGATGGCCAGACCGAGGTGATTAATCGAAGTTTGGGCAATATGCTGCGATGTTTGGTAAGTGATAATCTGCGTTCTTAGGATTCCCTTTTGTGTCAAGCGGAGTTCGCACACAATTACGCCAATAACAGAAGTCTCGGGTTCAGTCCTTTCAAGGTGGTTTACGGCCTTGTTCCTCGAGGGCCATTGTCGTTAGCTACTCTTCCCCAACCAGGCGAGTTTCATGGACGTGCAGTCGACCTTATCGACGAACTCTCCAACATTCATTTGCAGGCGCAAGACAATCTGCAAGGCACGGCAATAAAGTACAAGAGGGAAGCAGATTGGCGTCGCCGGGAGGTGAATTTTCAAGTGGGTGATCTGGTGTGGGCTGTTCTCATCAAGGAAAGATTTCCGGCCGGCCAATACAACAAGTTAAAACCTCGTAAGATAGGCCCGGTCAAAGTTGTTGCGAAGATCAGTCCAAATGCGTATCGGCTAGCTCTTCCGCCTCACATTCATACAGCCGATGTTTTCGATGTCAAGCACCTCTTTAAGTTTGAGCCGGACGACGACATACAAATCTTATTGGTTTAAAAATATAGGAAATATAAAATTACAAAAAAAACTATGCATTTATAGCTAAGTTTTAATATGTTCTATTAAAAAGTGTGAAAATTCAAAAACATGGATTTTTTAGAAACGGAGGGAGTATTTGAGAAGAGCAGTAAAAAGTAATTTCTAAAAAATATCCTAAATCTATTAAAAACTTAAATTCTAACTAAATTTCTTTTCTTTCAAAGTTTGGCTCCTATGAATACACACCTTGTGCACATGGCAGCTGGCCTTAGCACTATGATGACATTTTAATGTTATGTGTCTGTAATTCATATACAACACAAAAATACTAATTCATGGGTTTTTCTATATTGAGGATTTGATGTAGCGTACATCCTCTTACGCTTTGGTTTTGTTTTTGTTTCCTTTTTCCTATTAGTATTATTCTTTGCGATTTAGATAAGGATCAATTGATCTGTTTCCTTTTAAGTTTAGGTTTTCTATATCGCTATATATAGTATCATCTCGGCTTTGTGAGAGATACAACTTTTGAATTATTGATTAATATACTTAGAGCTTTGGTGTTAACAAACTCTTGCATCCTTACTTCCGGGCATTCTATAAGAATTCAACGGCTTTAAGAAAGCTTAGATATGAGACATTCTCAGAATTCAACGATATCTTTGCATAATCGGTTACTACGGATACTTCCGCTCCGTCGGGATTTCAGATCCCATATTATTTCATATGTTTTTCATACGGTCATACTGATTCGTGATTTTTAAGTCTTTTCATAAATAAAATATTTGATTCATCATTCATATCTGTTTTCTTTAACAAACAAAAAAAAGTTAAAGAACAGTATATATAGAGGCAATAATGATGTCGGAATGGCTTAATAATGGAGTGAAGATGGCGTAGGAGACAGTGCATTGCAGTGTCTGCATCTCTAAAGCGAGTGTACACAAACTCTCACGCAAAATAGTAGACACATTTTTATTTTGACTCTCACGAAAGGCCTTCGATCTCTTTGACCTGACAGTCCTTTTTTCCTTCCCCCATTTCTAACAAGCATATTGTACATACATCAATATCAATAAATGTGTTTCAAGTATTTAAGTGCATTCACATGTAATAATTTATGGATCTAGTCAATCTGAGACACGGGTGTTCATTTTTATGGTAATAAGGCAGTGATGTGGGATACCAGTGGAATTGGAGTACTTTTCAGAATAGTTAAACTCGCAATTTAAAAAAAAAAAAAAAAAAAAAAAAAAAAA
>NC_027756.1:50760818-50767573 GCF_000695525.1 Brassica oleracea var. oleracea | reverse complement strand
AAAAAAAAAAAAAAAAAAAAATATATATATATATATATATATATAATGTTTTGTGATGTTAACATTCAATGCTAACACCTTAACACTATCCATTATGTGAAAATCTAATCACAACTTGTCGATCTAGTCTATCAGGATCACAGTCGCTTATTCTATGATGAATTGACTATTCATGAATAGTCAATCATATTTGTAATATTATATCCCTTCAGATCTCAGACACATATATAAGAAGAAGAGTAAGGTATAGGGCAAGATGGTGTTCATTCATTTTGGTCGGGACAGAGTTTTGTGGGCCCGATCATTTTCAAATTTTAACGAAGTTGATCATTTCGTCAGTTGTTTGTCCTTAGTTACATAATTTTTCTTTTCACCTTCGTGTTGATTAGTTAGGTTTAATTTTTATGTCGGTCTTAATTATTATTGATGGCTCGTTGTTGGTGACAACTGACAATGACGCGGATGATTCATTCACCTTGGTCCTAAGATGTAAGTTATAATCAAACAGTACATAAGTTATAACAAAAGTCAAGACAATAAGTGACAGAATCCATATCAGGCTTAGGCCTTAGGTTCGTGTTGGACCACGGAACAAAAACAAAACACTTTAACTAGTTGACAAAATTTTTTTTTGAATGTTAAATTTATTTAACTCAAAAAGCTTTTTTACACTTTAGCTAGTTAACATTTTACTTACAATGTGGAATTTAATTACAGCTCACACCAATCTACTTCATTCCCTTATACATATATTCATCCTCCTTCGACCCAAAATCACAAACTTTGCTCTCTTCCACTTTTACAAATAACAGAGTTCAGAAACATAGATAGATCAGGGTGAGATAGACATGGAATGGACTCAAATAAGCAAGCAAGAGAGCAACAATCATGATTTTTTCCCAAGTGGACGTAACTTAGAATACCTCTGCTTCAACAACCCTCTTCATGAAGACGACAACAACGTTGATCACACTTTCTCTTCTTTGATGGATCTCATCTCTCAACCTCCTCCATTACTTCACCAACCACCACAACCATCGTCCTCTCCTACTCCGTTTTTCTCCTCCACTTTCGACTATCCTTTGCTTGAGACGTTACAAGATGTTATAGAATCTCCTTATTATCCTCCATTGGGGATTTCAGCTTCTCAAGAAGGCAACAACAATGACAATTCTTCACCATTCGTGGAGGAAAGCAAGAGCCTCATGAGCACTGGAGAAACGAACAAGAAAAAGCGTAATAAGAAGGTTGTAGGTCAACCCTCTAAGAACCTCATGGCGGAGAGACGGCGGAGGAAGCGGTTAAATGATCGGCTCTCCATGCTACGATCCATTGTCCCCAAAATCACCAAGGCAAAGTTCCATAAACCCTTCCTTTCATTTTTTTTTATTTCCAGTAGCTTTTTGTTTTTCAAAAGTCTTTACTGAATATACTTTTTAGTCAACTTACATGTATGTTTTTTTTCTTGTTGGAACCTTTTTTCAACACGGTTCACTGACAAGGGCTATTACTCTACTTGAATATTATTACCCACATTTGATAGAAAGGAAGTAAATAAAAACAACAGTTGATTTATTATGATAATAAAATTCAGATGGATAGGACATCGATACTAGGAGATGCCATAGAGTACATGAAGGAGCTTTTGGACAAGATAAACAAGTTGCAACAACTTGGAAGCAATTCTGATCTCAAGGACAGCCTCACCAGTACAAACCAATCCATGGTCAGAAACTCCCCCAAGGTAAAAAAAAACTTAACATACTTTTCCATATTTTCCATTTTTTACTTGTAAGTTTTTGTGTATCACAGACTCAACCCCTTAAAAATCAGTTGTTACAAAACGCCCCTTGACTCATTCATTTTCTGTAAATAATATTTTTCTTACTAATATCACTTGAAGGTGATAACAATTTTGTTCTGACTATTTCATTCTGTTTTGCAGTTTGAAGTGGATCAAAGAGAAGTTAATACACACATAGATATATGTTGTTCTACACAACCGGGCTTGCTTCTATCAACGGTTGGTACATTAGAGATTAATCTAGGCTTGGAGATTCAACAATGTGTCATTAGCTGCTTCAGTGACTTTTCATTACAGGCTACTTGTTCAGAGGTACATATGTTCTTTTACTTTAATTTAACCTTACTTGCAGCATTTACAAATGATTAAACATATTTGTATATATGGTTTGACATATACGAACTAACATACAAAATATAGGTTGCTGGGCAGAGAGAATGCATTACTTCGGAAGATGTAAAGCAAGCACTGCTCAAGAACGCAGGTTATGGAGGAAGATGTTCCTAGGAAGATTTATAATTACAATAATAAAATAAAGCTTGAAAAAACTGCTTTATCTTGAATATTTTAATTTTTCTTAGGGAAATATCTTGAATTTCAGTATTGTAATAACCACAACCTATTGTTAACAACGTAACCATTAAGTTACTCCGGTCGCTTTAGTGAACGAATAAACAAAACTCTAGTCAACGACACAAAACAAGTACTAGAGACGGAAGTGTTCAAGTTGAGGCCCATAAGGCCCACGTTGTATTAGATAAAAGCCTATCTCCAAGTTAAAATGTTTTAGAAGATACATGAAGCCCAAATCAAGCCCACCAAGGTTTTGACCTAAAGACCGCCGTCTTCTTGCTCTTTTAAATAGCTGCGCACAACTCTAAACCTAATTAAGTTCTCGAAAGAACCAGCTTTAACGCTCGATAGGTCTGTGTTTTTTTCTTCTGTGATTTGTTTTATGGTTTTCTGTTGTTGTGGTTTTGGATCCGAACTTGGGCTTGGAGTTTGACTCTAGCGAAATCGTCTGTTGATAGATTTCACGTTTTTCATTGTATTTTTTTAATTTTATAATATATGGAGCGGTGATTCAGGCAGCCTACTTGTCAAAAAAGCAATGACATGAGAGGTGTTTAACTGCTCCTAGAACAAATCATGCTTCTGCTCTTCAGACTTGCTGAGATTTTTTAGTCTTTGAAGCTGGTCTAGTAGTCTTAAGCACATTTTTTTTTAAATCTTATAAGTCATTAATTTTGATCTAACTTGGTCATTTCTGAATCTGATATTACGGTTCTTAGGCCCATTTAGTAGAATAGGCTGGTCCGACAATTCTTAGGCCCATTTGTAGGTCTTTTCAAGGAATGGGTCTTCTTTACTTGAATTTTGTTAATTGGATCGATGGGAACTATTGATAAGCTGGATTATAGTGATATATGGAGCGGTGATTCAGGCAGCCTACTTGTTAAAAAATTGATGACATGAGAGGTGTTTAACTGCTCCTAAATTAAATTATGCTTCTGCTCTTCAGACTTGCTGAGATTTATTAATCTTTGAAGCTGGTCTAGTAGTCTTAAGCACATTCATTTCAGTGTTGGACAGTCTTCAGTGTTTGATTTTCAGTCGTATTTGTCAAAATAATAAATTTTGGTCTAAGCTGGTCCGGTCTGATCCCAAATGAGTCTGAATCCGAGTAGGTTATTAATTTATTTTTTGCACTACAACGGTTCTTCCGATTAACCATGTGGATTATATAAATTGAGCTTTTTAAATCTAATGCTTTCCCATTGCGTTAGTATTTCCTCTGCCGATCTTCTTGCAATCTCCACATTGTTCTGATCAATAGCACTAAGCATTGCCTATCATATAACGTTAGGCTCATATGGAATCTTCCTCTTTTTTTTTTTTGTAGCACGTACTCATGGAATCTCTTCAATTAGCTTTATTGCCTTCTCGAGCTGCCCTGATCTTCCCAAGAACCTGACCATGTACGTGTAACCTTCAACAACACATGCACGTCCAAGAACACCATGATAGAAAATAGGCCAGAATCAATTAGCCATCTTTGTGGAGTCTGGATATCTTCGGGCTTTTTCTTTTAACCTAAGAAATATAAATATATTAATTGATCATGTGATTTTAATTACTCAGCAAGTCAGCATTGATTAACAGAATCAGTTAGTCATTCACTTGCATAAGTTGCATGCTAATGCCTTGTAACAATGAATAACTCTTTCATTTCGTTTCATATTCGAACAGTTCCACAAAAGAATTTTTTTCATCGCTTTTTTGTTCCAAATTACTTATATACGTACATGGTATAATCCCAGTTTGTTATACACACTTAGCACTTAAATTATATTATTTTCTATTACAATAAACGGCGCACCAAAAGTTATACACACTTAGCACTTAAATTAAATTTTTGGGTAGGTTAGAGCACTAGACCTTAGAATATAGTCGCAACACGGACCTCACATTTCTATTTGCTGATGATGGCTCCCTTGTATGTTACTAACAAAATATAAGCTGTTTATTAAGTTTACTAATCATAACTAAAGTAATCGTATAAAAATTTATGAGTTAGTGCTTGCTTCCTATTTCTCGACCTCTATTAGATTTCTTTTCCATAATGATATTGTTATATATTGGGTGGCATGCAGCCACCATCCACTCTCTTTCCTTTTCTTTGTCCCAAACAAAACAAGTTTTAAAAATACTTTAATATGAATACTATATTCTAATTGCGGGTTTAATTTATATACCATGTTCTACTTTTTTGTTGGCGATCTACTTTTTTGTTCTTTTGAAGTTACAAAAATGTAAAACAAAGCTACAACAAATTATTTAATATATATATATATAATGTTGTAGCTCAATATAAATACTTTGTTATAGCCATTAACCACAGGTCAATATTGCTCTTCAAATTACTTTTTGGTATACTATATGCCTATATGGAATACCGAATACTTATACAGAAATGTATCAAGAGGGATCCTACAGATTATTAGAATATTCCCTGTTTTTCTTTGGGATCACATTTGGTATATTGATAATCTATATCGGAAGAAAATAAACCATTGGGAGCATGTTTTACTTCTTTACTTATGGAATATTTTTTTTTCTTACCACAATATTTTTGATTCACTAGATAGCATGATTATGAAATAATAGAGTGAGGAACTTTTTGGCTATGAGTTTTTTTTTGGAAAACTCATCTTCAAATACATCACCATACAAAAACTTAAACTGGATATATTCAGTAAATTGTTTGCATATCGTTGCAATCGAACTCTTGAAAATTCAAATTGACTATCTATTTCTAGTTGATTCCAACTAAGATTATATATCCTTACTCAAGTTTTAGATAGTTTAATCAAGGGTTTAGCTACTACCTAATTAAGGCTGCTTGGTTAACATGACGTATTTAAGATTAAAAACCTTTAAAGGAAAACTTGGTACTCAAGTGGTTTGTCCATATCTCTAAATTTCCATTTCGTGCGTGCATGTAATGAAAGTCCTAGGAATATTTATAACTAAAATTTGCTTGGTATGAACATGCACATATTTTATACAGAAAATGCATGTTACTCCATCTCTATTTGTAGAGTCAATATATATTTAATAATTTTATGTAGCCATTATATTTTAAAAATGGTGTGAACAAAACGTTAAAAATAGTAGAATAAAAAACATGTGGAAAAGGGTTTTAAACTTTGGTAGGCTTCTTTGACAAAAAAAACTTTGATAGGCACGATTTTTCTACAAAAGATGAATCAACCATTAGCCAATTGGGTCTGACTCATGTTCGAAAAAACCTAACATAGCAATGGATTGTCTATGGACTGTAGATCATTAGTGACGCGGAGATACGTTAGGCTATCGTGTATAATGTGTACTTAGCATCGGAACAAATGTTATTTTCTATGATCATTCTTGTGAGTAATGATATGGTCCATCTAATTAATCTAAGTATTTTCTCCTATATATATATATATATATACGTGGACACATATCATATAAGTGGAAATGAACATGTAATGAAGAAAAGAGATCTAAAAGAAGGACAAATGGTCATCTATATTATTAAAAGAGAATTACCCATTTGAAAAATGTTATTACTTCATTATTTAAATTTCTTTTTTTTTGCTTGTTTTTTTCAGTTGCATTTATGAAATATCCTAAAACGAATAAAACTGTCTAATTTATTACTTGTTTTTTCAGTTACATTAATGAAATATGCTTAAATGAATTTAAACTTCATATTTTATTGTTTATCTTTTTTTCAGTTACCTTAATGAAATATCTTTAAATAAATTTGGACATAATGTCATTTAATCAACCAAAAAAACTCATGAGTTATCCTTACGTGCATAATTTTAATAATTGAGATTTTTAAAAACGTGCATCATTAAAATGTTACCTAAAACATGCAGCACTAATATATAACATGCATCAATAAAACTAGAATTTGACTCACACAATTGTACGAATATTATTTTCAGTTGATTAAATTTAAAAATAATTATTTATTCAAAAATATTTAAGAACGGCTATGTTTTTAAAAATTATATGATATTATTTACTCATAACTCATTTGTCATTTGATAAATTGTTAGAAAGAAAATTTTAGCATAATATAACTCAGTTGTCATTTGCTAAATTTATGATTTTTATTTATATTTTTTATTATTTAATTATAATATGTTCATTTTATATTTGAAAGATAAACGAATTTTCTATCAAACAATATTTTTGTAAATGTATTTTTTTAAAAAATAATCAATTAAAATTTTTATTATCATTGAATATCATTATTTTTGACATAATTTGAGTTTTCGTTTACATCAAAACTTATCATATTTTAGGATAATTTTAATTTAAAATGTAATTTTCATATTTTTCAAACAAATTCTAAAAATATTTTTTAAATATTTTGTTATAATTGTTAAAAAAA
>NC_027756.1:50747025-50760779 GCF_000695525.1 Brassica oleracea var. oleracea | reverse complement strand
CGGATCATTATTTATATGATATCGCACACGAAAGAAAAATTTCTGTTTTTAAAATTAACTAATTAACTCTATACTTATTTTTTTAAATATGATATCACACATTCGTAAAAAAATAGATAGTTTAAGATGCAAAAAAAAAATTTACTTAATGAATATAATATGAACGAATATTACAAATACATCATTTAATAAAATAAATAATTAAAAACTGAAAATTCATATCCGCGCTGGCGCGCGGGTGAGGGTCTAGTTAACCTTATTTAAGTACGGCCACATGTTTAGTAACCAAATAAAACACTAATTCAAAATTAGCTCACAAAGTGGGGTAAAGAAGTGAACACTCATAAGTCACAAAGAGAGATTTTTAAAGGAAAAAAAGCAATAACATTTAACTTTTTATGAAAATGGGAAATCAAAGGGGGTACTGTGGCCCTTGTAATTCTAAGGGGCAACTTGTTGAACAAAGACTTTAACTGACATCAGATTTTCACTATATATATGGGAAGAAGCACCACGAAAACAAAACAAGTTTCTAAGAGTTTTGAAGGCGAAAAAAAAGAGCAAGAAAGAAAGAGAAGATTATATATTACATACAAAAAGGGGAGAGAGCAGATGGAGTGGAGGAAATGGTACTTGGATGCAGTTCTTGTTCCATGTGCTCTTCTTATGATGTTCTGTTACCACATCTACTTGTGGTTCAAGGTTCGAGCCGAACCTTTCTCTACCATCGTCGGCATTAACGCCCGTGCTCGTCGATCTTGGGTTGCCGCCATCATGAAGGTGTAATACCTAACACTCAATAACCGATTTATATTGAAAGATAATGTCAAACCATATGATGTATTTGATATAAATTTGTCTTACAATGGACGAATGTGGATGTAGTGATTTTATGTAGTAATCGTCTTACTGGTCTAGGTCAAAGATAAGTTTAATTTGTTGAGCATGAATATATATTGGTGACTGCAAATTTCACATGAAGATTGTATACTGAGACAATTACTTTGGCTTTGGGTCCAAAATTCTAAGAAGATAGATGTTTATGCAAATAAAGTTATAGTATATATGGGAATAATAGTAGGAAACTAGATATTATATGTTCAACCCACAGTTTCAATTTCTATTAATATAGTTCGATGTATGAGTATATATATTATATGAATATAATGTTATCTCCATATATATACATCGTATAACTTGTGTTGAAAAAATGAATTCTCAAAAAAAAAAACTTGTGTTGAAAATGCATTTATATAAAATATATGAATTGTTGCTCAGGACAACGAGAAGAGAAACATCTTAGCTATACAAACACTACGAAACACGATAATGGGAGCGACGCTAATGGCCACGACTTGCATCCTCCTCTGCTCAGGCCTCGCCGCCGTTTTAAGCAGTACTTATAGTATCAAGAAGCCTCTAAACGACGCCGTATATGGAGCTCATGGTGACTTCACAATGGCAATTAAATACGTAACCATCCTCACAATCTTTCTCTCCGCCTTCTTTACTCATTCTCTCTCCATTCGCTTCATCGGCCAAGTAAACATCCTTATCAACGCTCCTCAAGAACCTTCCTCTGATGATTTTGGCGGAATCGGAAGCTTCGTGACTCCCGAATATGTATCTGACCTACTCGAGAAAGCTTTCTTGCTTAAGACGATAGGTAATAGGCTTTTCTACATGGGTTTGCCTTTGATGCTATGGATATTTGGACCTGTGCTTGTGTTCTTGGGCTCCTCGCTGATGGTTCCCGTTCTTTATAACCTCGACTTTGTGTTTATGCTGAGTAATAAGGAGAAGGGTAAAGTGGATTGCCATGAAAGGTTTTGATGATCACTGCTCTCCTTAATTATATATTTAATTTGATGTTGAATATATAATGAATAATAATAAACTTGTCTTAGCCGCTTCACCACAAAGAGAAATGTACGCAAGAATCTGCCAACTAAAGGCATTTTTAGCAAAAACTTAAAGGCATTACTAGTGGTGATATTAATCAATATAATACTAATAACTAGAACCGGCCTGCCCTACGGACGGAATAAAAATTTAAGTTAAGTAGTTAAAGTAAATATTTCATATAAATTGTTATTATTTAAAAATATACATATTAGTTAAATTTTGTATATGTTATTGTATTTAAAGATTAAATAAAACATGTTATCTGAAAATTAGTTATGATTTTTAAAATAAATATTACTTTTTATTTTTTAAAATATGATTTTGTGTCTTGTTAAAAGGTTTAAGATGATTTGGTTTTGTTGAGTAATCTATGTTTTAATTATATATTAAGAATTGGATGTGAAAGTACACCGATTTATTGTGATTTTCTGGAGTTGGATGACCATAAAAAACCTTGAGATTCTTTTTTTTTTCATATCAGAATGAATATTATTGATTCGTTTTCTTAATAATTTTTTTTTTAATTTCTGAAAATCACTGTTTTAATTATAAGTTAATTTGTGGATGTACTTTTTCATCATTTTAAAAAAAAATTATGGAAAAATTGCCTAATTTTTGTTTGATTGATCGTTGAGTAATGGTAAATGAAAAAATGTACATTACTTTTGTTCTTATTTTTTTCTTTTTTTTTTGTGAAAATTTTTTTTTGTTCTCTAATTTCATAGTATTGTGTATTATATTATGTGTTTTAATTTAGTTCTTTTTGAAAAAAACACTGAGGTTATAAATTTATTTAGTTTACATTGTGCAATTAATTATAAAATTGATAGATTATATTGTATTAATAATTTGGTCCAGATAAGGAAAACATGTTATTATCCACGAATAGTTACTATATATGATCAAATACCAACCTACTGTTAGATCTCTCCAAAGTGAAACTAACGAATTTATTTCTTCCCAAATTAAAAATTACAAACTCATTTCTCCATGACTTAGTAGTTAAAATTTAATAATCTATACCTTATAATATTCAATTACTTTAACCAAACCAAAGTCTAATTTCAACCAAATCTAACCCAAAAAGCTAAGCTAACTTGATTTCTTCGGCTTCTCTATCTGATTATTCTTCGGTTCATGATAAAGCCATTTCAGCATCTTTGCATTCAACAAAGCACGATGTGATGTTATTTGTCACAGTGCTCTATTGCTCTTTCTTCAGATGCTCCCATTATCACATTGATGCGAAGTCACAATAACCCTAATCTATATATATATATATAGAAAAAGTCAAAACACCAAAACAAAATACTAATCTTCGATTTATGAATCAAAACCAAAAACCATAATTTCTAATTGAATCCTCCAATCCAGTCGTAATATTATGATTCTTAAGTTTTTAACCCAATTGGAAAAGTTAAACAAAAAAAAAATTGTTGAACGGTAGATACGTAAAAATCAGAAAACTATAGAAAGAATGTATTCATGCCAAGTTTCTTGTTTGTAGGCTGATTCAGAGCTATAACGTCAGTAACACGACTCCACGGCAAATCCCCAGCAAATACTATACTCTCACCACATTTAACATTTCATGCTTTCCAGAATCTGAGCAGCTTCCTCGAGATTAATTGTTCTTGAAAAAGAAAGTTGACTGTGAATCACTGACACTTTAGGAGCCTTAAAATGCTGAATTCTCCCATTGAGACTCACCAGTCACTGTGTTATAAGAAATAGAAGAAGAAATATGAATTACCAAGACTATGCACGCTTTACGTATTCTAACGTATCTAAATCCGAAATAGCATAACAAAGTATATATTTTAATCTGTCTTAACATAACCCATCCAAAAGCCTCCCATAGACACTAACCAGTTCTTTGTTGTTGCAGATGTTGTTTCCAGTACAAAATAGAGATACCTGATCATCAGAAAGACCCGTTCGTTAAGCCTCGGGCTTCCAGCTCGTCGATCCCATTCCTTCACCGTATTTGTCTAAGCTCCGTACGGATCTCAACGTAAATCATAGAATCTGAAGCAAGTAGCTTAAATTCAATAAACACATCTGCTGCTTCATTATATATATTGTTTTGTGGAAGTTCTCTACTAAAGTTGAGATCTAAAGATGATACTAACAGTAAGTAATATGGTGTTAAAATAACGAAGATGGAACTGAATTACGATGAAAAAAAAGAAGAACCGAGATTGGTACATGATGAATAAACCCGTCTTGGAAGCATTGGCATAAGAGATACAAATAGGATCCTGGTTGCTCCGCGTAGTTAATCCTCCTGCGAGAGTTTATCTGCTAATAATGATTGTGAGCAAAGACCTGATGAATTTTACGGATGCAATCTTACCTATATACATGCAGATTCACCGACTGGAAGGTAGGGGGACATATTGATTGTAAAATCGTGGAATGAATGGGGTAGATGGAGTTAATTGTAACTTTAATGATAATGAATGTATGCAGCCGAGTTACATTTCTCAGAAGAGGATGTGAAGAGTTGCAAGCGAATAGATGCAGAAGACGGATACCACCAAAGAAGGAGCTCCATTTTCGGATTAAAACAACGGCGGCAACCTTAACTATTCCGTGAAAGAGAAGAAGATGAAGACAATAGCTTACTGGGCTTCCTAAGAAAATCTATATAGCAGCCCATAGATTACATGGTTAATGAAGTATTGTGTTTCAAGCAAGCCGTGCACGTGTCAGCCGGTAGAAAAGCTCGACTTTGTTACATGGAATTCTAGGTGGCGGCACCAAGAGGGAGGAAACCCTCTTTATATATAAAGATAGATTCTAATTTTATTTAATTAAATAAGCAAAATTATAACAAAGAAAAATGGACCAATCATAAAAGAATAAATGTAGAGAGAGTGTCTGATAATTTTGTTTGACTCTCTTGAAATAACAGATGTTTATCGTGTTTCATAAAAAGACAAATATAGAAAGAGTAACTGATAAATTTGTTTGAGATTCTTGAAGAGGAGTGTTTCTCGTGTTTGTCTCCTTCCTTTTATTTAATTTCAGTATTTTGATGTTCGGATACGAAACTGCTATTATGGATAGACAATGTATCAAGAAGGTTCAGTTCTCTCCAACATCGTTTAAAACATTTGTAAATTAAACAAAAATATCTTGAAAATAATAATATATATATAAGTAAATCTATATATGTATTAGTATTAGTATAACTAAATTAACTAATTCTATTTGTTAAGAAATTGTGTTGATTTTTTTTCAATGACTTTTAAAATTGCAATTAATTAGCCTTTAATTAATTGTACTATTAATATTAAATACTTATGGATTACTATATGTTGCATTAGTATATTTAGACTAATTAATAAGAAGATAACAGATGTGAGAGATTTTTCAAAAAAACTGTGATGAATTGTCTATTTTGGGCGAATCACTTGATGATTTGCTTAAAGTAAATAGAATTTTTTTTATATAATATATCTACTCATACATCTAAATTATAAATGATAAATAACATTTTATATTCATTTCAAAAAATTATAGAGATATACATATATTTAAATTCTTTAAACTAAATATTAAAATGATATGTACATTATGATGATATTTATTAGTGAGTTTATTTCTCCTAAAAATAAGTTTTATCTTGAAACAATAAATCTATGTCTAAAGTATATATACATATATATGTATTCAAATTTAGTAATTTTATCTTTTAGTTGGAAATTGTGTTGAATTTTTTTCAGTCATTTTAAAATTGCAATTAATTAGATTTTAAATTATACTATTGATTATTAAATATTTATGGACTATTATATGTTGCATTAATATATTTATATAATCTAAATAAAAAGATAATAAATGTGAGATCTTATAAAAATTTAAAGTATGATTAATTGTTTATTTTTAGTGAACTACTTCATGATATGGGTTTGAAAAGAAAAAAAAGTATAAACAAAAACAAAGCCTCTAAACGATGCCTATAAAAGCACAAATACTCTAAGAAAGAAATCTTACGCCTTGCCCAAAAGAAAGAAAACGAAAGGAAAATGGAAACTCTTTGGTTCATCATCTTCTCCCTCACTGCTACTTACTTCTTCTTCTTCATCACCAGATTCCTTTGGAGTCAAAACTCTAAACTACCACCAGGCCCTAGGTCTCTTCCCATCATCGGCCATCTTCACCACATAAAGAAGATTCCATTACCACAAGCCCTCCATCTCCTCTCTTCAGTCCACGGGCCTGTTCTCTTCCTCAAATTCGGATGCCGTCCCGTTCTCGTCCTCTCTTCACCAGAATCCATCGAAGAATGCTTCACCAAACACGACCAAACACTAGCTAACCGCCCCAGGACCATCACCTCCGATCACTTCAGCTACGGCTACACAAACTTCGGATTCGCTCCTTATGGAGATATCTGGAGAACCCTCCGGCGTATCTCCACCCTCGAGGCCTTCTCCTCCTCAAGTCTCCAGAAGAACTGTTATATCCGTAACGAAGAAGTCTCTTATCTCTGTTCCAGCATCTTCAGATCATCAGTAGACTCTCGTAGCGTGGACCTCAAGTATCATTTCAATCGCTTCACCGCTCACGTCATGCTCAGGTTAGTCTCAGGGAGCCGCGGCGTCGAAGAGAGAAGTCCGGAAGCAGAGCAGAGGTTCTTGGATGATTTCAAGTCTAGGTTTTACTCGAGCATGTCGATAAACGCCTGCGATTACTTCCCGGTGTTGAGGTGGATTGGGTACAAAGGTATCGAGAAGAGAGTGATGGAGATGCAGAGGATGAGAGATGAGTATCTCCAACGACTCGTCGACGATGTTCGGATGAAGAAACATGATTCCACAGGTTCGGTGGTGGAGAAGTTCTTGAGCCTTCAAGAGACAGAACCAGAGTTCTACTCAGATGATGTCATCAAAGGTTTCGTAGCGCTAATGTTCAACGCCGGAACTGATACTTCACCGATGGCGATGGAATGGGCAATGTCGGCTTTACTGAACCATCCTGATAAGCTTGAGAAGCTAAGAGAAGAACTCAGATCTAACGTTAAAGGGATCATACAAGAATCGGATCTAACGAGTTTACCTTATCTTCGGTGTGTCATCAATGAGACGCTTAGGCTATACCCTTCAGGTCCGCTCTTGCTTCCTCACTGCGCATCAAAGAGATTCAACTTAGGCAGCTACGAGATTCCGGAAAACACAACGTTGTTCGTGAATGTGTGGGCTGTACATAGGGACGGTGAGCTTTGGGAAGACGCGGAAGTTTTCAAGCCTGAGAGATTTGAAGGTTTTGTTGGAGATAGAGATGGTTATAGGTTCTTGCCGTTTGGAGTTGGGAGGAGAGTGTGTCCTGCAGCTGGATTTGGAATGAGGACAGTGGCGCTTGCTGTGGGAGCATTGGTTCAGTGTTTTGAGTGGGAGAAGGTAGGTAAAGGAGATATAGACATGAGGCCTGCGTTTAGTGTGGCAATGGCTAAGGCTGAGCCTCTTGTTGCATTGCCTAAGCCGTGGCCTGATATGATTCCCATCTTGTCTCAGCTCTAGTGTCATCTGTGTTGGGCAACAATAAAGTTGATTTAGACGACGACATTATATATATATATATATATATCGATAATAAAGAGAATGTATGAATGATCATATGTTACCTTAGTAATGGAATCATTTTCTTCACTTTTTCGTTCTTTCTTAGCACTAGATGATCTTTATTTAAGGAAGGGTCTCGTATCTACTCCTTCCACCGTTGCTTTTTCATTCATTCAATCCTAATAAAACCAAAAAAATAGTGATACAACAAACAAAATGAGAAGTCTCACTCAGTGATGACCATCATATGAACTGGATCAGAAGTAAAGCAAAATTGAGTTGCAAACGTTCGATGTTCAATAAACAATCTCTGATACAACAACTATCAGCGGAGAAGCTATACTATTAGCTATGTAATTTCTTTAGACAGGAGAAATCAAAAGAAGAACCCCCCAAAAAAGTAGATTTATGCACCCTCAATGATGGTCATTTTTCCCTGAAAATAGAAACCAACTACAGCATATGAAAGTATAGTCGGAACACAGAGACAGATGCACCTGTAAAGCTGTTCCATACGTACAACAAGAGCTAGCTGATGATTAAGGACCATGGAGGACAGTCAAATGGTCAAATTAGCTTGCTTCCTCACTTCTCTTCCATGTCCACAATTTCCACCTATACAATAATGTATACCAAGAAGCTTGAGTTCCCACCAAACAAAAAATAATCATTGTCAATTGTTCTATAAAAAAGAATGAAAAAACAATCTTCTACCTTGACCAAAAAAAAAAGGAAAATCTCTGGTTCAGTATCTTCTCTCTCACACCTACTATCTTCTTCTTCTTCTTCATCGCCAGATTCCTTTGGAGTCAAAACTCCAAGTTACCACCAAGCCCTACGTCTCTTCCCATCATCGGCCATCTTCACCTTATCAAGAAGTTTCCTTTACCACAAGCTCTACATCTCCTCTCTTCAATCCACGGCCCTGTTCTCTTTCTAAAATTCGGATGCCGTGCCGTCCTTGTCCTCTCTTCCCCAGAATCCATCGAAGAGTGCTTCACCAACCACGACCAAACCCTCGCGAACCGCCCCAGGACCATCACCTCTGATCACTTCAGCTACGGCTACAAGAACTTCGGACTAGCTCCTTACGGAGATCTCTGGAGAACTCTCCGCCGTCTCTCCACCCTCGAGGTCTTCTCCTCCACAAGTCTCCAGAAGAACTCCTTTATCCGTAACGAAGAAGTCTTGAATCTCTGTTCGAGACTCTTCAGATCATCCGTTGACTCTAGGAAAGTGGATCTCAAGTATCATTTCACGCTTCTCACTGCTCAGGTCATGCTCAGGTTAGTCTCTGGGAGTCGTGGCGTTGAAGAGAGCGGTCCGGAATCAGAGAAGAGGTTCTTTGATGATTTCAAGTCGAGGTTCTTCTCGAGCATGTCGATGAACGTCTGCGATTTTTTCCCAGTGTTGAGGTGGATTGGGTTCAAAGGTATTGAGAAGAGAGTGATGGAGATGCAGAGGATGAGAGATGATTATCTCCAACGACTCATTGATGATGTTCGGATGAAGAAATTTGATTCAACCGGTTCGGTAGTGGAGAAGTTCTTACGCCTTCAAGAAACAGAACCAGAGTTCTACTCAGATGATGTCATCAAAGGAATCGTAGTGCTTATGTTCAACGGCGGAACTGATACTTCACCTGCGGTAATGGAATGGGCAATGTCGGTTTTGCTGAACCATCCTGATAAGCTTGAGAAGCTCAGAGAAGAAATCAAATCTAATGTTAAGCATAAAGGGATTATACAAGACTCGGATCTCTCGAGCTTACCTTATCTTCGGTGTGTCATCTATGAGACGCTCAGGCTATACCCTGTAGCTCCACTCTTGCTTCCTCACTGCTCATCAAAGAGATTCAACTTAGGCAACTACGAGCTTCCGGAAAACACAATGTTGTTCGTAAATGCCTGGGATGTTCATAGAAACGGTGAGCTTTGGGAAGACGGGGATGTTTTCAAGCCTGAGAGATTTGAAGGGTTTCTTGGCGATAGAGATGGTTACAGGTTCTTGCCGTTTGGAGTTGGGAGGAGAGCGTGCCCTGGAGCTGGATTTGGAATGAGGACAGTGGCGCTTGCTGTCGGAGCATTGGTTCAGTGTTTTGATTGGGAGAAGGTAGATGAAGGAGATATAGACATGAGGCATGTTTTTGGTGTGGCAATGTCTAAGGCTGAGCCACTTGTCGCGTTGCCTAAGCTACGGCCTGATATGGTTCCTATCTTGTCTCAGCTCTAGTGTCATCTGTGTTATGCATTAGAGTTGCTTTAGACGATTGCTTTTTCTACATACACATCGACAATAAAGAGAATGAATAATGATCAGAAATCACAAATGGTTACCTTAATAGTGGAATCAGTTTCTTCATTTTTCGTTCTTTCTTAGCATTAGATCTGCAAGAGGAAGGAAAGAGGATCTTAATCAGGGAAGGGTGTCTCGTCTCTCCTTCCTTTAGATGGATATCTATGGAGAAGGATCATTTGTTGAATAGCCACGGTTGCTTCTTCATTCATTCAGTCCTTATATAACCAAAAAATAGTGATGCAACAAACAAGAACAGACGTCCCACTCAATGATGACCATAATATGAACTGGATCAGAAGCACGTAAAATTGGCTTGCAAATGTTCGACGTTCAATAAACAATCTCTAATACAACTACCAGCGAAGAAGCTATATTTAGCAATGTAGTTTCTTTAGACAGAAGATGGCAAAGAAAGAGAGAACCCAAAAAGTAGAATCATGCACCCTCAATGATGGTAATTTTGCCCCTTGAGAATAGTCCATGCCCTGAAAACAGAAACCAATCACATCATCTCATAGTATAATTGGAATGCAGAGACAGAAGTAACAATGTTATCACCTGTAAAGCTGTTCCAAAAGTACAACAAGAGCTATCTGATGATTCAGGACCATAGAGGAGAGTCTAATGGTCACATTAGCTCGCTTCCTCACTTCACTTCCATGTCCATAAGCTCCACCTATACAAAACGATATCCTTGAAGCTCCCTGAAAACAGAGATCGCCACAGAATCAAACAATCTCCTACTTAACAAGTTCTCTTAAGCTTTTCCATTTGTAAAGACAGGTTTCCTCAAGATCAGATTAACTTCAAACTCAACAAAGGGAAAGGCCAAAGCTTACACTATTGCCTGCATCCCCAAGTAACTCAGCCATCTGTTCTGAATCAACGTCACGGCCTCTCTCGTCAAGCACCACAACCTAAAATCTCACATTCAGACTGGACTAACACCACATTCTAAAGAGAATTCAATCATACCCAATCATCAGGCCCAATAAGCTTCATCACAGCCACTTCTTCATCCTCAACCTGAGCTCTAACATCCCTACGAGTAAAAACACTATTGACTTCAAACCAAAGCCATCTAAGTTACTGAGCTTTATCTCCAAAAATCGAATCAACGTACTGAGCATTTCGAGGATTGGAGCGAACCAAAGAATCCTCAAAGGAGCAATACGGTTTAAGCTTGGCTTTGTACTCATCGACCAAGAGTCGAACACCTTCTGCTCTCTTTTTCCCCACTGTTATCACACGTATAGGCAGAGCTCTCTGTGAACCAAAATTCACCAATTTCCATCAAAATATAAAAACCTAATCAATTTCGATAGAATCTCGAGCAGAGAGTGGGGTTTTACCACTGCTTGACCTGTGTATCTACATGTTCTTCCTGTTAAATGACATCGTCACATAATCTTCGAAACCAACAAGAATCGAAACCAAATTTGAGAAAAACGAGAACCTTTTTCGTGAGGAGTAAGGGAAGCAGATGAGTAAGGAGTAGCCATGAACGAGATTGCCACTTTTTGAGTTGTTCTTCACGTTTAACGGGACGACGACGATTGCACTATCCGTTGGACACTCGAGAACGAAGCCGCAAACGCGATACCGAGAGAGTTTCTAGCCCATCTCCATCATTAACAAAACAAGTTTATAAATGGGCTGAAGTACAAATTATATAATTCATCTACTTTAGGCCCATTAGGAATAAACTTTCAAGCCATTCAGTTAAGTCGTACGGTTTTTAGCTTTTAATTAAAAAAAAACTAAAAAATGTTTCGTAGATAAAAAATAAAAGAGACATCTCTTAGTCAAAAATAGTGTCTCTTAGTCAAAAATATATAAAAAAAAGTCAAATTATGAATTAAGAACCACGAATAAAAGACTGAAGTTAATCATACTCTAAGTAAGTCACTTAGTAGATCAAATTTAGTTAATTAATCACTGAAATATCTTGATATCAAAAAGGATAAAAAGAATTCCAAGTCATTAACTAAATCATAAAATCAATATATCTTTTTATCTATTAAATAACTTATTTATGAAAAATAATTAAACCGTAAACAATCCTAAAATCATAAAAGCATATAACTAGAAATGTTTTCACATGTTTAAAATACCTCAGTACAAAAAAGTTACTGTACTTCTCACTCTAGTATCTTCTCCAACCTCTTTCTAAAAACTTCCGATCAAAGATTACTTGCTCCGGTGGCCGGTGGTTCTTAGCCACTGGTCACCATTATTTTTTGTTTGTATTATATGTTTCTCTTCCCGGTGGGGATCTGTTTTTTTTTTGCGTTGGCAATAATAATCTTCGCATAGGCGATCTTTTGCTAGTGTATCCCAATCTTGATTGAAGCTATTCTTCAAGGCTGCTTTCGAAGTTCTTCAATTGAGAATGATATTAATATCTATATTTCTCCTCTTTCACGGTTTTTAGAATTCAAAAATCCGCTTGCTTTATGAAGTCTCTTTTGTTTTCTTGGATTAGCACATACTCCTTTCCATAGAGAGTCAATCTTCACTCTTCTGAAGATGGAGCCGGTGATTAGGCTTTAAGTGAAGTTTCTTTGATGGAAAGGTGGAAGTGATGTTGGATTAACCTTGATTAATCTGAGGGAGATCTAGATAAATCGGCATGCTTCCTATATCGGAGATGGTCCGATAAAGATTTCCTAATGGATTGATTAAGTATTCCCTGGAGTTTTTTAATCCAATGAAACTTGTAAGAGATTCTCATTGAAGCAACGATTGGGTGAAAGAAAGGAGATCGAAGGGTTTCAAAGTTTGTTTCGGTGACCAAGCCAAATCAGACAGTTATCTGACATCGGCGGGGCGTTCCGGTTTCCTCTCAACGCATACGGTGGCGCGTCAAACGCGTGTATGGTCTGGAACCTTCAAGATTTGCGTAATGGAAGATGGAGACGCGTGTCACTTTGGGACTCGATGAAGACTATTGAGCTTAATAATATTTCGTTTACTTTATCGTCGAGTTGTATTTGATGAGGTTCAGGCTTTGATACTCTTCTTGTAACTGCCCATTGGACTCTTTCTATAGTAAGAATCAGTTGACAAAAAAAAAATACCTCAGTACATACTACACGTAACACGTGTATGTCCGAAGGGGCCATGAAAAGACAACGTTAGGCTTTTTCTAATTGTTAGCATATATTATTCCCCATAACGCATCCCTGCCCACCAGATTAATTATTTATAGTTTAGTAGTATTCTTGTTTCCATACAACACATTTTAAAACTTCATATAGCACATAGAAAATAAATATTCGTGTTCTTTTGTATATATTCCCAACCTCCACATCTTTAATAGTTCTAATTCCGTATTAAACAACTCTTGGCATCTACACACTCATTTGCCCCACCATGCATCTTTGTCTTTAGCTTTTGGAGGAATTATTTATTAGTAAATCAGATATAAAGCTTTAATTCGCAGTGTCCGAATACTTACAAGTGGAACCAATTTTATCGGAAATAATTTCTATGTACTGATGTACACAAGAATTTTACAATAAGTCTATTTCTAACCTAAGACACAATATAATGATCGACATCCATCCGTTAACCTAGAAGTAAAGGTGTGTAAAACTGTAAATCTAGGTAAATCCTCCATATGCTCATATAGCAATAGCCAGGCTTGAACGTCTAATAAATGAAACGTCGGATCTATTCATATCAAAATATAGGATTAAAGCTATGAAAATTTGAGCACGATAGTATCTCCATATGATTTTCCATTGTCTTTGTGATTTTATTTTTCATGCACATAAATAGTTTTATTGTTATTGCAAAATAATTTCTTAATTGGAGATTTACCCAAGAGAAAAAGACAAAAATAACACTAAATCAAGTTTTTGTTCCCAAACTAGCACTCAAGGTCAAAAGTCACAAAAATAACACTTAATGTTTTATCAAAAGTCACAAACTTAGGGTTTAGAGTTAAAGGGTGGGGTTTAGGATTTACGGTTTAGT